>NC_059457.1:80741885-80836885 GCF_905237065.1 Salmo salar | reverse complement strand
ACTTCCACCAACATAGTGTGTGATCTGATGATACAGCGGGTTATACGGTCGATGAGTACGGGATGACATCATGTGGAATACAAGGTGCTCTACATTAGTTCTGTACTGGATGTTTTGTTGCAGACCATATGTCTCACTGTAAATGTTGCTGTTGAAGTAGGAGATATTGAGGCTTTTATTGGACTGTCTGTACATCTCACACCTGGCCACTCACACCTGGCCTCTCACACCTGACCTCTCACAGCTGGCCTCTCACAGCTGGCCACTCCTACCTGGCCACTCACACCTGGCCTCTCATACCTGACCTCTTACACCTGGTCTCTACACCTGGCCTCTCATACCTGGCCACTCACACCTGGCCTCTCATACCTGACCTCTTACACCTGGTCTCTCCACCTGGCCTCTCATACCTGGCCACTCACACCTGGCCTCTCATACCTTACCTCTTACACCTGGTCTCTACACCTGGCCTCTCATACCTGGCCACTCACACCTGGCCTCTCATACCTGGCCACTCACACCTGGCCTCTCATACCTGACCTCTTACACCTGGTCTCTCCACCTGGCCTCTCATACCTGGCCACTCACACCTGGCCACTCACACCTGGCCACTCACACCTGGCCTCTCATACCTGACCTCTTACACCTGGTCTCTCCACCTGGCCTCTCATACCTGGCCACTCACACCTGGCCACTCACACCTGGCCTCTCATACCTGGCCTCTCACACCTGGCCTCTCACACCTGGCCACTCACACCTGGCCACTCACACCTGGCCACTCACACCTGGCCACTCACACCTGGCCACTAATACCTGGCTTCTCACACCTGGCCACTCACACCTGGCTTCTCATACCTGGCCTCTCACACATGGCCTCTCACACCTGGCCACTTACACCTGGCCACTCACACCTGGCCACTGAGAACTAGGCCTCTCACACCGGGCCTCTTACACCTGGCCACTCACACCTGGCCACTCACACCTGGCCTCTCACACCTGGCCTCTCACACTTGGCCACTCACACCTGGCCACTCACACCTGGCCACTCACACCTGGCCACTCACACCTGGCCTCTGACACCTGGCCACTCACTCCTGGCCCTTCACACCTGGCCTCTCACACCTGGCCACTCACACCTGGCCTCTCACACCTGGCCACTCATTCCTGGCCTCTCACACCTGGCCTCTAACACCTGGCCACTCACCTGGCCTCTTATACCTGGCCACTCACCTGGCCTCTCATACCTGGCCTCTTACACCTGGCCACTCTCTGAAGTAGAGCTGCCTCCAGGCCCTGTACATTGTATGTACCGGCTAGGCTGTGTGTGTGTGTGTGTGTGTGTGTGTGTGTGTGTGTGTGTGTGTGTGTGTGTGTGTGTGTGTGTGTGTGTGTGTGTGTGTGTGTGTGTGTGTGTGTGTGTGTGTGTGTGTGCGTGCGTGCATGCATGCATGTCTGTGTGTGTCCGTGTGTGGGCGGTGGGTCGCTTGCGTGCTTATACAGTGCCTTTACAAGTGGCCTGTGAGCTGCCTGTCAGAACGATTACGTTTCAATCCATCACCACTCTTCAGATCAGTCCCACCAGGCACTCTCCTGACGATAGAGGGAGGATGGGGAGAGAGGGAAGAAGGGGAGGAGAGGATAGAAGGCTGTTGATTTATTAGACTAGGAGTGGGCTAAGGAGAGTGTAGGGGGGTTGTGGGGGGAGTGTGGGGGGGAGTGTAGGGGGAGTGTAGGGGGAGTGTGTGGAGTGTAGGGGGGAGTGTAGGGGGGTGTGTGGGGAGAGTGGGGAGTGTGGGGGTGGGGGGAGTGAGGGGGTGTGGGGAGTGTAGGGCGTGGGGGAGGGTGGGGAGTGTAGGGAGTGTAGGGGGGTGGGGAGTGTAGGGGGTGGGGGGAGGGTGGGGAGTGTAGGGAGTGTAGGGAGTGTGGGGAGTGTAGGGGGGTGTGGGGAGTGTAGGGAGTGTGGGGAGTGTAGGGGGTGTGGGGAGTGTACGGGGGTGGGGGGAGTGAGGGGAGTGTGGGGAGTGTAGGGAGTGTGGGGAGTGTAGGGGGGTGGGGAGTGTACGGGGGTGGGGGGAGTGAGGGGTGTGGGGAGTGTGTGGGGAGTGTACGGGGGTGTGGGGAGTGTGGGGTGTGTGGGGAGTGTAGGGGGGTGGTGAGTGTGAGGAGTGTAGGGGGAGTGTGGGGAGTGTAGGGGGGAGTGTGGGGAGTGTAGGGGGTGGGGAGTGTGGGGAGTGTAGGGGGGAGTGTGGGGAGTGTAGGGGGAGTGTGGGGAGAGTAGGGGGAGTGTAGGGTGGGTGGGGAGTGTAGGGGGTGGGGGAGTGTGGGGAGTGTAGGGGGAGTGTGGGGAGTGTAGGGTGGGTGGGGAGTGTAGGGGGTGGGGGGAGTGTGGGGAGTGTAGGGTGGGTGGGGAGTGTAGGGGTGGGGGAGTGTGGGGAGTGTAGGGGGAGTGTGGGGAGTGGTGGAGGTGTGTGGGGAGTGTAGGGAGTGGGGGCAGTGTGTGGGGAGTGGGGAGGTGTGTTGGGAGTGGGGAGGTGTGTGGGGAGTGTAGGGGGTGTGGGGAGTGTCGGGAGTGGGGGCAGTGTGTGGGGAGTGTGTGGGGTGTGTGGTGAGTGGGGGAGGTGTGTGGGGAGTGTGTGGGGTGTAGGGATCTACTGGTGTAGGTTTCTTGTAGATGTGTAGCTACTGTAGAGATCTACTGGTGTATGTGTGGGGAGTGTAGGATGGGTGGGGAGTGTAGGGGGTGGGGGAGTGTAGGGGGAGTGTGGGGAGTGTAGGGGGTGTGTGGGGTGGGTGGGGAGTGTGGGGGGTGGGGGGAGTGTAGGGTGGATGGGGAGTGTAGGAGGGTGGGGGGAGTGTGGGGAGTGTAGGGGGAGTGTGGGGAGTGGTGGAGGTGTGTGGGGAGTGTAGGGAGTGGGGGCAGTGTGTGGGGAGTGGGGAGTGTGGGGAGTGTAGGGGGTGTGGGGGAGTCTACGGGGGTGGGGGGAGTGAGGGGTGTGGGGAGTGTGGGGAGTATACGGGGGTGTTGGGAGTGTGGGGAGTGTGGGGTGTGTGGGAAGTTAAAGGGGGGTGGGGGGGAGTGTGCTGAGTGTGGGGGGTGGGGAGTGTGTGGAGTGTGTGGGGAGTATAGGGGGGTGTTGGGAGTGTGGGGAGTGTAGGGGGAGTGTGGGGAGTGTAGGGGGAGTGTGGGGAGTGTAGGGGGAGTGTGGGGAGTGTAGGGGGTGGGGAGTGTAGGGGGAGTGTGGGGAGTGGTGGAGGTGTGTGGGGAGTGTAGGGAGTGGGGGCAGTGTGTGGGGAGTGGGGAGGTGTGTAGGGAGTGTGGGGAGTGTAGGGGGGTGTGGGGAGTGTCGGGAGTGGGGGCAGTGTGTGGGGAGTGTGTGGGGTGTGTGGTGAGTGGGGGAGGTGTGTGGGGAGTGTGTGGGGTGTAGGGATCTACTGGTGTAGGTTTCTTGTAGATGTGTAGCTACTGTAGAGATCTACTGGTGTATGTGTGGGGAGTGTAGGATGGGTGGGGAGTGTAGGGGGTGGGGGAGTGTAGGGGGAGTGTGGGGAGTGTAGGGGGGAGTGTGGGGTGTGTGGGGGGTGGGGGAGTGTAGGGTGGATGGGGAGTGTAGGAGGGTGGGGGAGTGTGGGGAGTGTAGGGGGAGTGTGGGGAGTGGTGGAGGTGTGTGGGGAGTGTAGGGAGTGGGGGCAGTGTGTGGGGAGTGGGGGAGTGTGGGGAGTGTAGGGGGGTGTGGGGAGTCTACGGGGGGTGGGGGGAGTGAGGGGGTGTGGGGAGTGTGGGGAGTATACGGGGGTGTTGGGAGTGTGGGGAGTGTGGGGTGTGTGGGAAGTTAAAGGGGGGTGGGGGAGTGTGCTGAGTGTGGGGGGTGGGGAGTGTGTGGAGTGTGTGGGGAGTATAGGGGGGGTGTTGGGAGTGTGGGGAGTGTAGGGGGGAGTGTGGGGAGTGTAGGGGGAGTGTGGGGAGTGTAGGGGGAGTGTGGGGAGTGTAGGGGGTGGGGAGTGTAGGGGGAGTGTGGGGAGTGGTGGAGGTGTGTGGGGAGTGTAGGGAGTGGGGGCAGTGTGTGGGGAGTGGGGAGGTGTGTAGGGAGTGTGGGGAGTGTAGGGGGGTGTGGGGAGTGTACGGGGGTGGGGGAGTGAGGGGTGTGGGGAGTGTGGGGGGTGTGGGGAGTGTACGGGGGTGTTGGGAGTGTGGGGAGTGTGGGGTGTGTGGGAAGTTAAAGGGGGTGGGGGGAGTGTGCTGAGTGTGGGGGTGGGGAGTGTGTGGAGTGTGTGGGGAGTATAGGGGGGGTGTTGGGAGTGTGGGGAGTGTAGGGGGAGTGTGGGGAGTGTAGGGGGAGTGTGGGGAGTGTAGGGGGAGTGTGGGGAGTGTAGGGGGTGGGGAGTGTAGGGGGAGTGTGGGGAGTGGTGGAGGTGTGTGGGGAGTGTAGGGAGTGGGGGCAGTGTGTGGGGAGTGGGGGAGGTGTGTAGGGAGTGTGGGGAGTGTAGGGGGTGTGGGGAGTGTACGGGGGTGGGGGAGTGAGGGGTGTGGGGAGTGTGGGGAGTGTACGGGGGTGTTGGGAGTGTGGGGAGTGTGGGGTGTGGGAAGTTAAAGGGGGTGGGGGGAGTGTGCTGAGTGTGGGGGGTGGGGAGTGTGTGGAGTGTGTGGGGAGTATAAGGGGGGTGTGGGGAGTGTAGGGGGTGGTGAGTGTAGGGGGGAGTGTGGGGAGTGTAGGGGGAGTGTGGGGAGTGTAGGGGGAGTGTGGGGAGTGTAGGGGGTGGTGAGTGTGGGTGAGTGTAGGGGGTGGGGGAGTGTAGGGGGAGTGTGGGGAGAGTGGGGAGTGTAGGGGGGAGTGTGGGGAGTGTAGGGTGGGTGGGGAGTGTAGGGGGTGGGGAGTGTGGGGAGTGTAGGGGGAGTGTGGGGAGTGTAGGGTGGGTGGGGAGTGAAGGGGGGTGGGGGAGTGTGGGGAGTGTAGGGTGGGTGGGGAGTGTAGGGGGGTGGGGGTGTGTGGGAAGTGTAGGGGGAGTGTGGGGAGTGGTGGAGGTGTGTGGGGAGTGTAGGGAGTGGGGGCAGTGTGTGGGGAGTGGGGGAGGTGTGTTGGGAGTGGGGGAGGTGTGTGGGGAGTGTAGGGGGTGTGGGGAGGTGTGTGGGGAGTGTGGGCAGTGTGTGGGGAGTGTGGGCAGTGTGTGGGGAGTGGGGGAGGTGTGTGGGGAGTGTGTGGGGTGTAGGGATCTACTGGTGTAGGTTTCCTGTAGATGTGTAGCTACTGTAGAGATCTACTGGTGTATGTGTGGGGAGTGTAGGGTGGGTGGGGAGTGTAGGGGGGTGGGGGGAGTATGGGGAGTGTAGGGGGGAGTGTGGGGAGTGTAGGGGGAGTGTGGGGAGTGTAGGGGGAGTGTGGGGAGTGTAGGGGGAGTGTGGGGAGTGTAGGGTGGGTGGAGAGTGTAGGGGGTGGGGGGAGTATGGGGAGTGTAGGGGGAGTGTGGGGAGTGTGGTGAGTGGGGGAGGTGTGTGGGGGTGGGGAGGTGTGTGGGGAGTGTGTGGGGTGTGTGGTGAGTGGGGAGGTGTGTGGGGAGTGGGGGAGGTGTGTGGGGAGTGTGTGGGGTGTGTGGTGAGTGGGGAGGTGTGTGGGGAGTGTGTGGGGTGTGTGGTGAGTGGGGGAGGTGTGTGGGGAGTGTGTGGGGTGTGTGGTGAGTGGGGGAGGTGTGTGGGGTGTGTGGTGAGTGGGGGAGGTGTGTAGGGAGTGTAGGGAGTGGGGGAGTGTGTGGTGTGTGGGGGAGGAGTGTGGGGAGTGGGGGAGGTGTGTGGGAGTGTGTGGGGTGTGTGGTGAGTGGGGAGGTGTGTGGGGAGTGGGGGAGGTGTGGGGTGTGTGGTGAGTGGGGGAGGTGTGTGGGGAGTGTGGGGAGTGGGGGAGGTGTGTGGGGAGTGTGGTGAGTGGGGGAGGTGTATGGGGAGTGTGTGGGGTGTGTGGTGAGTGGGGAGGTGTGTGGGGAGTGGGGAGGTGTGGGGGAGTGTGTGGGGTGTGTGGTGAGTGGGGAGGTGTGTGGGGAGTGTGGGGAGTGGGGGAGGTGTGTGGGGAGTGTGGGGAGTGGGGGAGGTGTGTGGGGAGTGTGTGGGGTGTGTGGTGAGTGGGGGAGGTGTGTGGGGAGTGTGGGGAGACGCTCCCGAGTCTCGCGTGTTCCTACATTCTGTGCACGGTGTGCTCCTGCATGCTTGTGTGTGTTTATCTCTGCTTCGTGCCTCGTTATGATTAATGACTGAGTCAGCCCCAGTAGACTCATTACAAACAGTGGATCTGATCTCTAAGGGATCTACTGGTGTAGGTGTCCTGTAGTTGTGTAGCTACTGTAGAGATCTACTGGTGTAGGTCTCCTGTAGATGTGTAGCTACTGTAGAGATCTACTGGTGTATGTTTCCTGTAGATTTGTAGCTACTGTAGAGATCTACTGGTGTAGGTGTCCTGTAGTTGTGTAGCTACTGTAGAGATCTACTGGTGTAGGTCTCCTGTAGATTTGTAGCTACTGTAGGGATCTACTGGTGTAGGTCTCCTGTAGATGTGTAGCTACTGTAGAGATCTACTGGTGTATGTCTCCTGTTGATTTGTAGCTACTGTAGAGATCTACTGGTGTAGGTTTCCTGTAGATGTGTAGCTACTGTAGAGATCTACTGGTGTATGTGTGGGGAGTGTAGGGTGGGTGGGGAGTGTAGGGGGTGGGGAGTATGGGGTGTGTAGGGGGAGTGTGGGGAGTGTAGGGGGGAGTGTGGGGAGTGTAGGGGGAGTGTGGGGAGTGTAGGGTGGGTGGAGAGTGTAGGGGGTGGGGGAGTGTGGGGAGTGTAGGGGGAGTGTGGGGAGTGTAGGGGGAGTGTGGGGAGTGGTGGAGGTGTGTGGGGAGTGTAGGGAGTGGGGGGAGTGTGTGGGGTGTGTGGTGAGTGGGGGAGGTGTGTGGGGGTGGGGAGGTGTGGGGAGTGTGTGGGGTGTGTGGGGAGTGGGGGAGGTGTGTGGGGAGTGGGGAGGTGTGTGGGGAGTGTGTGGGGTGTGTGGTGAGTGGGGAGGTGTGTGGGGAGTGTGTGGGGTGTGTGGTGAGTGGGGAGGTGTGTGGGGTGTGTGGTGAGTGGGGGAGGTGTGTAGGGAGTGTAGGGAGTGGGGGGGTGTGTGGGGTGTGTGGTGTGTGGGGAGGAGTGTGGGGAGTGGGGAGGTGTGTGGGGAGTGTGTGGGGTGTGTGGTGAGTGGGGGAGGTGTGTGGGGAGTGGGGGAGGTGTGGGGGGAGTGTGTGGGGTGTGTGGTGAGTGGGGGAGGTGTGTGGGGAGTGTGGGGAGTGGGGGAGGTGTGTGGGGAGTGTGGTGAGTGGGGGAGGTGTATGGGGAGTGTGTGGGGTGTGTGGTGAGTGGGGGAGGTGTGTGGGGAGTGGGGGAGGTGTGGGGGGGAGTGTGTGGGGTGTGTGGTGAGTGGGGGAGGTGTGTGGGGAGTGTGGGGAGTGGGGAGGTGTGTGGGGAGTGTGGTGAGTGGGGGAGGTGTGTGGGGAGTGTGTGGGGTGTGTGGTGAGTGGGGGAGGTGTGTGGGGAGTGTGGGGAAACGCTCCCGAGTCTCGCGTGTTCCTACATTCTGTGCACGGTGTGCTCCTGCATGCTTGTGTGTGTTTATCTCTGCTTCGTGCCTCGTTATGATTAATGACTGAGTCAGCCCCAGTAGACTCATTACAAACAGTGGATCTGATCTCTAAGGGATCTACTGGTGTAGGTGTCCTGTAGTTGTGTAGCTACTGTAGAGATCTACTGGTGTAGGTCTCCTGTAGATGTGTAGCTACTGTAGAGATCTACTGGTGTATGTTTCCTGTAGATTTGTAGCTACTGTAGAGATCTACTGGTGTAGGTGTCCTGTAGTTGTGTAGCTATTGTAGAGATCTACTGGTGTAGGTCTCCTGTAGATTTGTAGCTACTGTAGGGATCTACTGGTGTAGGTCTCCTGTAGATGTGTAGCTACTGTAGGGATCTACTGGTGTAGGTCTCCTGTAGATTTGTAGCTACTGTAGAGATCTACTGGTGTAGGTTTCCTGTAGATGTGTAGCTACTATAGGGATCTACTGGTGTAGGTGTCCTGTAGATGTGTAGCTACTTTAGGGATCTACTGGTGTAGGTTTCCTGTAGATGTGTAGCTACTGTAGAGATCTACTGGTGTATGTTTCCTGTAGATTTGTAGCTACTGTAGAGATCTACTGGTGTAGGTTTCCTGTAGATGTGTAGCTACTGTAGGGATCTACTGGTGTAGGTGTCCTGTAGATGTGTAGCTACTGTAGAGATCTACTGGTGTATGTTTCCTGTAGATTTGTAGCTACTGTAGAGATCTACTGGTGTAGGTGTCCTGTAGATGTGTAGCTACTGTAGAGATCTACTGGTGTATGTTTCCTGTAGATGTGTAGCTACTGTAGAGATCTACTGGTGTATGTTTCCTGTTGATTTGTAGCTACTGTAGAGATCTACTGGTGTAGGTTTCCTGTAGATGTGTAGCTACTGTAGAGATCTACTGGTGTATGTTTCCTGTAGATGAATGTGGCTACTGTAGAGATCTACTGGTGTAGGTGTCCTGTAGATGTGTAGCTACTGTAGAGATCTACTGGTGTATGTTTCCTGTAGATTTGTAGCTACTGTAGAGATCTACTGGTGTAGGTTTCCTGTAGATGAATGTGGCTAATGTAGAGATCTACTGGTGTAGGTGTCCTGTAGATAGATGTGTAGCTGTAACTACAGTATGTCCAGCTGTTGACTTGACCATCTTAAATGCGTTAGCTACAGTGTTGACCATATTGGCCAATGGCCATGGTAGTAGAACATCAATCAGCTCATGCCCAATGGAGCTTCTTTGTAGCTTACAGTACTCTATTTTTGTACTCCATAGTAGAGACAGACAGACAGCTCCATAGTAGAGACCGACAGACAGCTCCATAGTAGAGACCGACAGACAGCTCCATAGTAGAGACCGACAGACAGCTCCATAGTAGAGACCGACAGACAGCTCCATAGTAGAGACAGACAGACAGCTCCATAGTAGAGACAGACAGACAGCTCCATAGTAGAGACAGACAGACAGCTCCATAGTAGAGACAGACAGACAGCTCCATAGTAGAGACAGACAGACAGCTCCATAGTAGAGACAGACAGACAGACAGCTCCATAGTAGAGACAGACAGACAGACAGCTCCATAGTAGAGACAGACAGACAGACAGCTCCACAGTAGAGACAGACAGACAGACAGCTCCACAGTAGAGAGAGACAGACAAACAGCTCCATAGTAGAGACAGACAGACAAACAGCTCCATAGTAGAGACAGACAGACAGCTCCATAGTAGACAGACAGACCAACAGCTCCATAGTAGAGACAGACAGACAAACCGCTCCATAGTAGAGATAGGCAGACAGCTCCATAGTAGACAGACAGACCAACAGCTCCATAGTAGAGACAGACAGACAAACAGCTCCATAGTAGAGACAGACATACCGACAGCTCGATAGTAGAGACAGACATACCGACAGCTCCATAGTAGAGACAGACAGACAGCTCCATAGTAGAGACAGACAGACAGCTCCACAGTAGAGACAGACAGACAGCTCCACAGTAGAGATAGACAGCTCCATAGTAGAGACAGACAGACGGACAGCTCCATATTATGTAGACAGACAGACGGACAGCTCCAACAGAGTTGTCCATGTTCTTGTCCATGTTCTGTTATTATCTCCACCCGGCACATCCAGAAGAGGACTGGCCACCCCTCCAAGCCTGGTTCCTCTCTAGGTTTCTTCCTAGGATCCTGCCTGGGTTTTAGGCTGGGTTTCTGTTCAGCACTTTGTGACATTGGCGGATGTGAAAGGGCTTTATAAATACATTTGATTGAATTTAATTGAGTTCAAAGGCAACAGTGGGTCAATGCAGTTTATTTCTTATGGGCAGACATGGACACATCATTATCACCCCTAATGGACAGACATGGACACATCATTATCACCCCCTAATGGACAGACATGGACACATCATTATCACTCCCTAATGGACAGACATGGACACATCATTATCACCCCTAATGGACAGACATGGACACATCATTATCACTCCCTAATGGACAGACATGGACACATCATTATCACCCCTAATGGACAGACATGGACACATCATTATCACTCCCTAATGGACAGACATGGACACATCATTATCACCCCTAATGGACAGACATGGACACATCATTATCACTCCCTAATGGACAGACATGGACACATCATTATCACCCCCTAATGGACAGACATGGACACATCATTATCACCCCCTAATGGACAGATATGGACACATCATTATCACTCCCTAATGGACAGACATGGACACATCATTATCACCCCCTAATGGACAGATATGGACACATCATTATCACCCCCTAATGGACAGACATGGACACATCATTATCACTCCCTAATGGACAGATATGGACACATCATTATCACTCCCTCTGCAGTGGTATTTCAACCAAAACACTCTCCTCTCCTCATCCCCCAATCCCCAGTTGGTTTAACTGTGACTGGTGGTTTGATGAATTAAACATACACCAGGGTGTGTGTGTGTGTGCGTGTGTGTGCGTGTGTGTGTGTGTGTGTGTGTGCGTGCGTGTGCATTCATGTGTGTGTGTGTGCCTGCGGGAAGCTGGAGTCTGTCCGTGGGGACAAGGGGGCTGGCTGACTGAATTATAGATGAGGAATGTGGGCGAAGCTAAGGTTAAGTTAAGGACAGAATGCACAGTCTCTCTGAGTAGATCTCCTAAAAGATTTACTGTACCTCCAGGTCTGGGGCAACACAAACTTAGTCAGACAGATCTCACTCAATCATTCTTCTGCAAAGGCTATAAATCCTAAACTAATATGTTTATTGCTGTAAAACCGTTGGTAGAGCATAGCACATGCAATACCAATGTTGTGTGGTTCGATTCCCATGGGGGACCAGTATGAAAATGTCTGCACTCACTACCTACAGTACTGTAAGTGGCTCTGGATAAGAGCGTCTGATAAATGACTAAATGTAAACACTTAAACTAATAGGTTTATTGCTGTGCTTTCTCATTCATATAAATGATCAAGCATATCGGTGAGTACAAATCACTACACAATGACAACAGATGGAGAGGATGATGATATTGATGATGATGGTGGGGCTAGACTAGACTAGTTGATACCAGAGCAGAATATGTCCAGCGAGGGAGCATGTCCCTACAAACATCTGTCTGCTTGTGTTTTCTAATCTTAGAGATCTGACACACTGACAGCAACAGACCAAGACAAGGCTCACTGACAACTACTGTTGTACCTGACTGACTCTCTCTGTGCCAAAACAATGGCTGCTGTTGCTGTGAGCCTGGAACCTTTCACGCTATCCCTGAACCAGGCTGGCTGAACCAGGCTGGCTGTGGTGCATTCGGTGAAGGGGACTTTGTCTGTCTGCTCCTGTGATCTCTGATTGTCATGGCTGCTCTGAGCAGATTTCCCCAAATCTCTCTCTCTCCCCCCCTTTCCATTCCCCTTTCCTCACAATCCCTCTCTCCCTCAAGCTCTCCCTCAAGCTCTCCCTCAAGCTCTCCCTCCCTCCCATCACAGTTCTTTCTGCCTTCCCTGCATTCTCCCGCCTCCCTCCCTCCCTCCCTCCCTCTCTCCCTGCCTCCCTGCCTGCCTCCCTGCCTGCCTGCCTGCCTGCCTGCCTGCCTCACTCTCTTTTAGCCAAGCTCCACTACTGCTACTACTGCAGCACTGCTTTCTGTGTGACCTCATCTTACCTTCCCTCTCTCCTCTCTCCTCTCTCAACACCCTCTTTCTCCCTCTCTCCTTCCCTCTCTCCTCCCTCATCCCCCTCTCGCTCCTCCCTCACCCCCTCACCCCCTCTCTCTATCTCCTTCCCCAATGCTCTCCTCCCTCACCCCCTCTCTCTCTCCTCCCTCACCCCTCTCTCTATCTCCTTCCCCAATGCTCTCTTCCCTCAACCCCATCACTCTCCCTCTTTCCCTCTCTCCTCCATCTCTCTATCTCCCCAACTCTCTCCTTCCCCAACTTTCCCCCTCCCTCATCCCCCTCTCTCCTCTCTCCTCTCTCACCTCTCTCTCTCCTTCCCCAATCTCTCTTTTGTTCCCTCTCTCTCTGTTTCTCCCTCTCTCCTCCCCTTTCTCTTTCTTTCCTCTCTCCTTCCCCCTTGCTCTCCTTCCCCCTCTCTCACTCTCCTTCCCCCATCCCTCTCTCCTTCCTCATCTCTCTTTACCCCCCTCTCTCTACTCTCTCTGCAAACTCCTTCCCAAACTCCTCCCTCCTCCTCTCTCCTGATCCCCTGTGTGAATACGGACCCCTCCTCCTCCTCCTCTCTCCTGATCCCCTGTGTGAATACGGACCCCTCCTCCTCCTCTCTCCTGATCCCCTGTGTGAATACGGACCCCTCCTCCTCCTCCTCTTTCCTGATCCCCTGTGTGAATACGGACCCCTCCTCCTCCTCCTCTCTCTGATCCCCTGTGTGAATACGGACCCCTCCTCCTCCTCTCTCTGATCCCCTGTGTGAATACGGACCCCTCCTCCTCCTCCTCTCTCTGATCCCCTGTGTGAATACGGACCCCTCCTCCTCCTCCTCTCTCCTGATCCCCTGTGTGAATATGGACCCCTCCTCCTCCTCCAGTGTGAATACGGACCCCCCCTCCTCCTGTGTGAATACGGACCCCTCCTCCTCCTGTGTGAATACGGACCCCTCCTCCTCCTGTGTGAATACGGACCCCCCCTCCTTCTGTGTGAATACGGACCCCTCCTCCTCCTGTGTGAATACGGACCCCTCCTCCTCCTGTGTGAATACGGACCCCTCCTCCTCCTGTGTGAATACGGACCCCTCCTCCTCCTGTGTGAATACGGACCCCTCCTCCCCCTGTGTGAATACGGACCCCTCCTCCTCCTCCTCTCTCCTGATCCCCTGTGTGAATATGGACCCCTCCTCCTCCTCCTGTGTGAATACGGACCCCCCCTCCTCCTGTATGAATACGGACCCCTCCTCTTCCTGTGTGAATACGGACCCCTCCTCCTCCTGTGTGAATACGGACCCCTCCTCCACCTGTGTGAATACGGACCCCTCCTCCTCCTGTGTGAATACGGACCCCTCCTCCCCCTGTGTGAATACGGACCCCTCCTCCCCCTGTGTGAATACGGACCCCTCCTCCCCCTGTGTGAATACGGACCACTCCTCCCCCCTGTGTGAATACGGACCCCTCCTCCCCCCTGTGTGAATACGGACCCCTCCTCCCCCTGTGTGAATACGGACCCCTCCTCCCCCTGTGTGAATACGGACCCCTCCTCCCCCTGTGTGAATACGGACCCCTCCTCCTCCTGTGTGAATACGGACCCCTCCTCCTCCTGTGTGAATACGGACCCCTCCTCCTCCTGTGTGAATACGGACCCCTCCTCCTCCTGTGTGAATACGGACCCCTCCTCCCCCTGTGTGAATACGGACCCCTCCTCCCCCTGTGTGAATACGGACCCCTCCTCCCCCTGTGTGAATACGGACCCCTCCTCCTCCTGTGTGAATACGGACCCCTACTCCTCCTGTGTGAATACGGACCCCTCCTCCTCCTGTGTGAATACGGACCCCTCCTCCTCCTGTGTGAATACGGACCCCTCCTCCTCCTGTGTGAATACGGACCCCTCCTCCTCCTGTGAGAATACAGACCCCTCCTCCTATGTGAATACGGACCCCTCCTCCTCCTATGTGAATACGGACCCCTCCCCCTCCTGTGTGAATACGGACCCCTCCTCCTCCTGTGTGAATACGGACCCCTCCTCCCCCTGTGTGAATACGGACCCCTCCTCCCCCTGTGTGAATACGTACCCCTCCTCCTCCTGTGTGAATACAGACCCCTCCTCCCCCTGTGTGAATACGGACCCCTCCTCCCCCTGTGTGAATACGGACCCCTCCTCCCCCTGTGTGAATACGGACCCCTCCTCCCCCTGTGTGAATACGGACCCCTCCTCCCCCTGTGTGAATACGGACCCCTCCTCCCCCTGTGTGAATACGGACCCCTACTCCTCCTGTGTGAATACGGACCCCTCCTCCTCCTGTGTGAATACGGACCCCTCCTCCCCCTGTGTGAATACGGACCCCGCCTCCCCCTGTGTGAATACGGACCCCTCCTCCTCCTGTGAGAATACGGACCCCTCCTCCTCCTGTGAGAATACGGACCCCTCCTCCTGTGTGAATACGGACCCCTCCTCCTCCTGTGTGAATACGGACCCCTCCTCCTCCTGTGTGAATACGGACTCCTCCTCCCCCTGTGTGAATACGGACCCCTCCTCCCCCTGTGTGAATACGGACCCCTCCTCCCCCTGTGTGAATACGGACCCCTCCTCCTCCTGTGAGAATACGGACCCCTCCTCCCCCTGTGTGAATACGGACCCCTCCTCCCCCTGTGTGAATACGGACCCCTCCTCCCCCTGTGTGAATACGGACCCCTCCTCCTCCTGTGTGAATACGGACCCCTCCTCCTCCTGTGTGAATACGGACCCCTCCTCCTCCTGTGTGAATACGGACCTCCCCTCCTCCTGTGTGAATACGGACCTCCCCTCCTCCTGTGTGAATACGGACCCCTCCTCCTCCTGTGTGAATACGGACCCCTCCTCCTCCTGTGTGAATACGGACCCCTACTCCTCCTGTGTGAATACGGACCCCTCCTCCTCCTGTGTGAATACGGACCCCTACTCCTCCTGTGTGAATACGGACCTCCCCTCCTCCTGTGTGAATACGGACCCCTCCTCCTCCTGTGTGAATACGGACCCCTCCTCCTCCTGTGTGAATACGGACAATCTTTAGAAACCTAGAAACTCACTTTGACATGTTGCTGGGGATTTCTGGCAGAAAAACAAGGTTACATCCCCAGGCCTGGTTGGGTTGGTTGTGTCACCCTTCTCCCCTTCCCCTCGTCCCCTTCCCCTCGTCCCCTTCTCCCCTTCCCCTCGTCCCCTTCTCCCCTTCCCCTCGTCCCCTTCTCCCCTTCCCCTCGTCCCCTTCTCCCCTTCCCCTCGTCCCCTTCCCCCTCTCCCCTCTGCCCTGTGGCTGTGATGTGAATGGCCATGTTGCACTTGGTCCTGCCAGGGGCCCCTGACTGTGCTGGGGTGATGAATGTAGAACCAGGTCCCCAAAGAGGCTCCCAGCCTAAGAACCAGACTGTCTGTCTGTCGCTGGGGCCAAACAAACCCATTGTTGTTATCTGTGGTGGATGTGCTCACATGGGCCCCTCGTTACTGATGGATAATGTGAGGAGTTGTTGTAGTAATTGTGGATTGCCCCTTTGTCCCATAGTACTACCCATAGAAATCTGCTATAGAGATTGGGATGCTTAATACAGTCCGGGCTTATTACTCCTAGACAGAGTAGATAGGATCACTCACAAACACTCTTAGTCAAACTAGGAGGTTTCTACATGAAAGCCTCCAGGCTTGGCCCACTGCTCCACACTGCAGTGTAAGTAGCGTGCTTCAGGAAAACCCTGATCAGCTTAACTCCTCCACCTGTAGTCCTCTATAAGTCTGCCAGGAACATTCATCCAGCCATTGTGTTTGAGTAGACTACCCTCTCTTATTCAGTACATACTGTCAGTCTGGTACAGTATCTAGTCACTTAACCACGGACATGATTTAGAGTAGGGGGAATGGTGATCAGGCAACGTGTGTGTGTGTGTGTGTGTGTGTGTGTGTGTGTGTGTGTGTGTGTGTGTGTGTGTGTGTGTGTGTGTGTGTGTGTGTGTGTGTGTGTGTGTGTGTGTGTGTGTGTGTGTGTGTGTTATGACTGTTCTCTGTTTGTTCTAACATTCTCTCTCCCTATAGGTGGAACCAGGAGGTTTTCCTCATCAGTGCTCTGATTCCTACCATTGTGTTCAGAAGTGGTTAAGTCCATCAGCAACTCATCAGGTAAGACCAGAGAGAACAAACACTTGTAAAGAGAGCTTTAGCTGAAATGATGGTACGGATGTAGGATCTTAATTTGAGCCAGTTTACTACAACAGGGAAATAATCTTGCAGCAACAGGAAATGTAAATTATTTTGTGGATTCTAATTAATGGACGTTTTTTTTGTAGGGGTTGATACATTTTTCATTAGGGCAAATCAAGTCTGACATTTTAAGGTGGAAATCCCAAACTTTAAAAGCCTTTTTAAACCTCGAATATACTACAACGTTGCATTTCCTGCTGTGCAGAAACATTTTCAGCAACAAAAGAGTGATCAAATTAAGATCCTACATCTGTATGTTTATTTGACTAAACACAGAGAACACTGATTGCGTATGTAGCCATAGATAATGTCTGTCCATACTATAGCCCCATAGTTCACTCCAGTTATCCTGCAAATCTGTTGATGTGCTCTTGAGCAAGGCTCTTAACCCTAATTTACTCCAGGAGTGCTGTACTACTATGGCTGACCCTGTAAAACAACACATTTCACTGTTCCTATCTGGTGTGTGTGACAATAAAACATCTATTTATTTTGTATATCCATGTTTTTTGTTTATATCGCTGCTTATTGTCTCATGAGTACCTCTTCAGAGTAAAACATGTATTGATTTCTTTTCCTCAGAGGAGAACACATTGAATTATTAAACAACATTTATTTCCATTTATTTCCTGGAACACATAATTATGACTCATCGTTACTGGAATCAGAGTTCATTCTATAGAGTAGCAGTTTGAACCTCCCCAGAATGCTCTTCCATGAATCATTAAACCTCAGTAGTAATGGTTAAGTGGCTCTGCTCAGGCATACCAGTGCTGTAGTTACCAGGGTTTAGAAAGGGACAGTGTTAGGTGTGTATACGGAGGCGAAGTCAGGTGCAGGAGAGCAGAGTGAAATAAATAGGCGCGCTTTAATTCCGTTCCATAAATGACATGCATGAAAATACAACGTGCCAAAATAACACGGAAACAATAATAAAGTATAGCGCCAGACAAAACACCATCTAACAATAAACAATTACACACAAAGACAAGTAGGGGAACAGAGGACTAAATACATTCAGTATGATTAGGGAATGAATACCAGGTGTGCAGGGAACAAGACAAAACAAATGGAAAGATGAAAAATGGAGCGGCGGTGGCTAGAAAGCCGGTGACGTCGACCGCCGAACGCCGCCCAAACAAGGAGAGGAGCCAACTTCGGCGGAAGTCGTGACAGACAGAGGGTAATCGTGTGTATAATACCATTTAGAATGAGGATAAAGGGGTATTGTGGGTAACTGAGTCCTGGATAACATGGATGTGTTAGAGGATGTAGGATATATTCCTTACGCTAGCAGATCCAGTCATAGTCTGTCCTGTTGCTTCTCAATCTCCATTCCATTTGACTTGTTGAGGATCCATGAAGGTTTATTTGATATGTTGTAGACATTTACTGGCACTTACTCAGTGTTTCAATGTTAGCAGCAGTGTGTTTCTCATGGCCAGAAGTTTATTGACAGTAATTGTGTGGTTTGCCTGTGAGTGTGGACAGTATAAACCTGTTCTCTCACCAGTAATCCCCCAGCCAACAGAAAACATGTTAAAATCCCAGTGCAAGTTATTAGCCTGACAGCCCAACAGCACTATAACTGATCTGCTCCTGTCCTGACCTATCAGAACTTAGAAACAAACCAACCTGACCAATCAAAGTTTATAAATAGTCCAACCTGACCAATCAAAGTTTATAAATAGTCCAACCTGACCAATCAAAGTTTAGAAATAGTCCAATCAAAGTTTAGAAACAGCCCAACCTGACCAATCAAAGTTTAGAAATAGTCCAACCTGACCAATCAAAGTTTAGAAATAGTCCAATCAAAGTTTAGAAACAGCCCAACCTGACCAATCAAAGTTAAGTAACAGTCCAACCTGCCCAATCAGAGTTAAGTAACAGCCCAATCAGAGAGGACAGTCATAACACACACACACACACACACACACACACACACACACACACACACACACACACACACACACACACACACACACACACACACACACACACACACACTCAAGGGGGCAATAACTGTAAGCAACTGTCCTGCAGGCCTAATGACTGTAATGGCCTCTGGTCATGTCATATATGTCTGTCTGACCCGTGGAGTACACACCACCTGGTCATACCTGGCCATGTATACACACACACACACACACACACACACACACACACACACACACACACACACACACACACACACACACACACACACACACACACACACAGACACTCAGTTGAGGGGACAATAACTGTAAGTAACTGTCCTGCAGGCCTAATGACTGTAATGGCTAGTGACTCAGGCTGTCACTTTCTTACTGTTGTTATGCAAGGTCCTACAGTAGACTGCTGCACTAATGTCTTTGTTTGGGTGAAAGGCATGTCTGACCTGGCTGACTGACTGACTGGCTGACTGACTGACTGGCTGGCTGACTGGCTGTCTGACATGGCTGGCTGACCTGACTGACCTGCTGGCTGGCTGATTGACTGACTGTCTAACCTGACTGGCTCGCTGGCCTGGCTGTCTGACTAACTGACTGGCTGCAGCTGGAGACAGAGCTCTGCAATGCAGCAACAGCAGAGAACATTATAAATTCTCTACATTCACCTTGTGCTGACATCAAACCTGGGCTGTGTTCAATAGGGATAAAATGTATTGAAACAATGAGGCGGAGCTCTAGAACCTGAACTTATCCAATCAGAACACAGATAACGTTTTGCTACGATGTGCCTTTCTGAATATGACCCTGGTTTAAAGAGTAACTCAATACCCTGCTGTAATACCCTGCTGTAATACCCTGCTGTAATACCCTGGTGTAATACTCTGGTCTAATACCCTGCTGTAATACCCTGCTGTAATACCCTGGTGTAATACTCTGCTGTAATACTCTGCTGTAATACCCTGCTGTAATACCCTGGTGTAATACTCTGCTGTAATACCCTGCTGTAATACCCTGCTGTAATACCCTGGTGTAATACTCTGGTCTAATACCCTGCTGTAATACCCTGCTGTAATACCCTGCTGTAATACCCTGGTGTAATACTCTGCTGTAATACTCTGCTGTAATACCCTGCTGTAATACCCTGGTGTAATACTCTGCTGTAATACCCTGCTGTAATACCCTGGTGTAACACCATGCTGTAATACCCTGCTGTAATACCCTGCTGTAATACCCTGCTGTAATACCCTGGTGTAACATCATGCTGTAATACCATGCTGTAATACCCTGCTGTAATACCCTGCTGTAATACCCTGCTGTAATACCCTGCAGTAATACCCTGCTCTAATACCCTGCTGTAATACCCTGCTGTAATACCCTGCTGTAACACTCTGCTGTAATACCCTGCTGTAATACCCTGGTTTAATACCCTGCTGTAACACTCTGCTGTAACACTCTGCTGTAATACCCTGCTGTAATACCCTGGTTTAATACCCTGCTGTAATACCCTGCTGTAATATATTGCTGTAATACCCTGCTGTTATACCCTGCTGTAATATCCTGCTGTAATACCCTGCTGTAATACCCTGCTGCAATACCCTGCTGTAATACCATGCTGTAATACCATGCTGTAATACCCTGCTCGAATACCCTGCTGTAATACCCTGGTTTAATACCCTGCTGTAATACCCTGCTGTAATATCCTGCTGTAATACCCTGCTGTAATATCCTGCTGTAATACCCTGCTGTAATACCCTGGTGTAATACCCTGCTGTAATACCCTGCTGTAATACCCTGGTGTAATACCCTGCTGTAATACCCTGCTGTAACACTCTGCTGTAATACCCTGCTGTAATACCCTGGTGTAACACTCTGCTGTAATACCCTGCTTTAATACCCTGGTGTAATACCCTGCTGTAATACCCTGCTGTAATATCCTGCTGTAATACCCTGGTGTAATACCACACTGTAATACCACGCTGTAATACCCTTGGTGTAATACCCTGCTGTAATATCCTGCTGTAATATCCTGCTGTAATACCCTGCTGTAATACCCTGCTGTAATACCCTGGTGTAATACCCTGGTGTAATATCCTGCTGTAATACCATGCTGTAATACCCTGCTGTAATACCCTGGTGTAATATCCTGCTGTAATACCCTGCTGTAATACCCTGGTGTAATACCATGCTGTAATACCCTGGTGTAATACCACGCTGTAATACCCTGGTCTAATACAGGGTATATGAGAGCGAGAGAGAGAGAGAGAGGCTAGCTGACAGGGTAGTATTATGGATACAGACGTGGACCAAATTGTGTCGTTCTCAGCTGTAAACTGGCGTTTATTTTTTTCCTGGTCTTTCTTGGAAAAGAGGTTCAGAGCCGTCAGCTCCATCAGAGGACATGTGTGACCTGTCCTCTCACATTCTACATCTATTCTCCTTCAGTCAACACTGAACAAGTTCTTAAAACACCCCATTAATGGAGTTTAATGGACTTTTCACCCTGTTTAGATTCCCCGCTTCCAGCTAACAGTTCAACCCAGTGTCATCTCTTCCGGTCAGTGTTTTCTGTGGGGTGGTTTCATGAGGGCCCACTGAGTCAGTGTACTGGTGTAGAGAAACTAGCCCAGGGATCAACTGAAGACACCATGGACTCTTTGAGGCTGTCACACATCCTCCTCCCAGGAACATGAAGACATCATCCAGTGTGTGTGTGTGTGGGTTGGTTCTTCTATCCTTTTGGGGACCTAAAATCTCCAAAAGTCCCCACAAGGATATTATAACAAGGACAATTCTACCTCGTGGGGACATTTCCCATATCCCCATGAGGACAAAGGCTATTTTAGGCTTAGGGGTTAGAATTAGGGTTAGGAGTTAGGTTAGGGTTACGGGTTAAGGTTAGGGTTAATGTTATGGTAAGGGTTGACAGAGTGAAAAGAAAGCCTGTGCAGAATACAAATATTACAAAGCATATATCCTGTTTGCAACAAGGCACTAAAGTAATACTGCAAAAAAATTGGCAAAGAAATTAACTTTCTGTCCTGAATACAAATTGTTATGTTTGGGCCAAATCCAATACAACAAATTGAGTACCACTCTCCTTATTTTCAATTCTAGTGATGGCAGCATCATGTTATGGGTATGCTTGTAATCATTAAGGACTGGAGAGTTTTTCAGGATAAAAAGAAACAGAATGGAGCTAAGCACAGTCAAAATCCTAGAGGAAAACCTGGTTCAGTCTGCTTTCCACCAGACACTGGGAGATGAATTCACCTTTCAGCAGGACAATAACCTAAAACAAATCTACACTGGAGTTACAGTTTTTACTTAAATCTACTTGAAAATCAATTTCAAGACCTGAAAATGTTTATCCAGCAATGATCAACAACCAATTTGACAGAGCTTGAAGAAATTAGAAAATAATCATGTGTTAATGTTGTACAATCCAGGTGAGGAAAGCTCTTGGAGATTTACCCAGAAAGACTCACAGCTGTAATCACAACCAAAGGTTCTTCTACAAAGTATTGACTCAAGGGTGTGAATACTTATGTAAATGTGATTTTTCTGTATTTCATTTTCAATACATCTGCAAAAATCTCTAAAAAGGTTTTCACTTTGTCATAATGCGAGATAAAAAAATGTGTTTAATTAATTTTGAATTCAGACTGTAACACAACAAAATGTGGAATAAGTCAAGGGGTATGAATACTTTCTGAAGGCACTGTGTATACAGATATGATTGATGATTGTCTGACGTGTACAGTAGCGTCCTGAAAGTTTCACCTCACTGAAGACGTCCCTGCTGAATGCTGTTCATTCCCACTTCACTGTGCTTGTATTCTGCTACCATTCTGCTTGTATTCTGCTTGTATTCTGCTACCATTCTGCTTGTATTCTGCTACCATTCTGCCTTGCCTGCTGTCTCTGCTGAGTCACCATAAATGTATGAGATGGTATTATCCTAAACCTTGACAAAGGCGAACATCTGCAGCAGGTTAACATTTATTGTCATGAGTCTAGCCCTGGAGGCAGAACTGAGCCATTTCCACTAGATGGGCCAGCTGGAAAGTCTAAATTGGCTAGATTGTAAAAATGTATGAAAACATAAATGTGCTTTTTGGTCTTAATATAAGGTTAGGGTTAGCAGTGTGGTTAGGGTTAGACATTAGGGTTAGCAGTGTGGTTAGGGTTAGACATTAGGGTTAGCAGTGTGGTTAGGCATTAGGGTTAGCAGTGTGGTTAGGGTTAGACATTAGGGTTAGCAGTGTGGTTAGGGTTAGACATTAGGGTTAGCAGTGTGGTTAGGGTTAGGCATTAGGGTTAGCAGTGTGGTTAAGGTTAGACATTAGGGTTAGCAGTGTGGTTAAGGTTAGGGTTAGACATTAGGGTTAGCAGTGTGGTTAGGGTTAGACATTAGGGTTAGCAGTGTGGTTAGGGTTAGGCATTAGGGTTAGCAGTGTGGTTAGGGTTAGACATTAGGGTTAGCAGTGTGGTTAGGCATTAGGGTTAGCAGTGTGGTTAGGGTTAGACATTCGGGTTAGCAGTGTGGTTAGGGTTAGACATTAGGGTTAGCAGTGTGGTTAGGGTTAGACATTAGGGTTAGCAGTGTGGTTAGGGTTAGGCATTAGGGTTAGCAGTGTGGTTAGGGTTAGGCATTAGGGTTAGCAGTGTGGTTAGGGTTAGGCATTAGGGTTAGCAGTGTGGTTAGGGTTAGGCATTAGGGTTAGCAGTGTGGTTAGAGTTAGGCATTAGGGTTAGCAGTGTGGTTAGAGTTAGGCATTAGGGTTAGCAGTGTGGTTAGGGTTAGGCATTAGGGTTAGCAGTGTGGTTAGGGTTAGGCATTAGGGTTAGCAGTGTGGTTAGGGTTAGGCATTAGGGTTAGCAGTGTGGTTAGGGTTAGGCATTAGGGTTAGCAGTGTGGTTAGGCATTAGGGTTAGCAGTGTGGTTAGGCATTAGGGTTAGCAGTGTGGTTAGGGTTAGGCATCAGGGTTAGCAGTGTGGTTAGGGTTAGGCATCAGGGTTAGCAGTGTGGTTAGGGTTAGGCATTAGGGTTAGCAGTGTGGTTAGGGTTAGGCATTAGGGTTAGCAGTGTGGTTAGGGTTAGGCATTAGGGTTAGCAGTGTGGTTAGGGTTAGGCATTAGGGTTAGCAGTGTGGTTAGGGTTAGGCATTAGGGTTAGCAGTGTGGTTAGGGTTAGGCATTAGGGTTAGCAGTGTGGTTAGGGTTAGACATTAGGGTTAGCAGTGTGGTTAGGGTTAGGCATTAGGGTTAGCAGTGTGGTTAGGGTTAGGCATTAGGGTTAGCAGTGTGGTTAGGGTTAGACATTAGGGTTAGCAGTGTGGTTAGGGTTAGGCATTAGGGTTAGCAGTGTGGTTAGGGTTAGGTTTAAAATCAGATTTTATGACTTTATGTCTGTGCCAGCTAGTGACCACTAGCAGAGCTGACTCCAGAACAACATTCATGACAACCTACACATCTGCACACCCTGAAACTATAGCTACCCAGGGTTGATGTAAGGACCTATGTACACTATGTCCTTGTATGCCCACTCCGTCCCCACAAGGCAGTGTCCTCACAAACCACAAGGATTACAGGGGCAGGTTGATCTGAGCTACTGTGAATGGCTGGCACTAGCAGGAATTCCGTCTCCTAAATGGCGGCTGACATTCTGATGAGCAGAACTCAGGGAGGCATGAAGATTGCCCCAGTAGAGGAGCAGGAGGGGGACAGGGCTTATGAAAGAGGGAGAGAGGGAGGGAGGGAGAGGGAGAGAGGGGGGTGAGAGAGAGGGAGAATTTAATTGAAAGAGAAATGGTATAGGAGAGAGACGGAAGAGAGAAGGGTGGGAGGGAGAAAGAGAGAGAGGGAGATAGAGAAGAGTCGTAGAGAGAGGTAGTGGGAGAAGAGGAGGGTGAAAAGAGTGAGACAAGGGAGGGAGAGAGGGAGGGCAAGCGGGGGGGTGAGAGACAGAAAGAGACGGAAGAGAAGGGTTGGAGAGGGGGAGAGAAAGACAGAGAGAGAAGGGTGGGAGAGAGAGGTAGTGGGAGAAGAGGATGGGAAATAGAGAGCCCATGGAGGGGAGGGAGAGAGAGACGACAGGAGGGAGGGAGCTTATGATGCCTACTGACCTGTGTGGAACTCAGAAAGCCACTGAGGCGTCCTGTCCTGCCACGCCCAAAAGCAAACCATCTTCATCCAGCCATCAATCCTTCTCTCTCTCTCTCTCTCTCTCTCTCTCTCTCTCGCCCTCCCTTCCCTCCTCTCTCTCTCGCTCTCAATCTCTCACCCCCCTCTCTCTCTCAATCTCTCACCCCCCTCTCTCTCTCTCTCTCTCTCTCTCTCTCTCCCTCTCTCTCGCCCTCCCTTCCCTCCTCTATCTCTCGCTCTCAATCTCTCACCCCCTCTCTCTCTCTCTCTCTCTCTCTCTCTCTCTCTCTCTCTCTCTCTCTCTCTCTCTCTCCTGTATCTGCTGGCATATGATAGCCGGGCCCTGCATGTTCCAACCAGGGAGAACTAGCCCAGTCTGACCAGTCAGTGTTAGAAGTGATAGGACAGGACATTCTCATGTCCCCTGGCCTGCATACTGCCTGCACTGTTTACTAAGGCTAAATACGGAAAAAAATTGCACTCTAACAGATATGACAGTAACAGAGATGACAGGAAGATCTCCAGCCAAAGCCTATTTTCTGGTTATGATCGTCCTTTCTATGTGTGTCTGATATCGTCTCATCTCACAGTACAAAGGGATGAAAAGAGATTTCCTCCAGCTTCTAATGGAAAGTGAGGTATTAGACAGTTAGACAGTTAGGCACTATCCCTCTTTCTCCCACTGCTTGTTTGAGTGTTTTTGTGCTGTAATGGGGGGGGGGGGACAGGGGGAGGGGGGAGTCAGATGATGTTAGCCCAGACCGGACTGACGAGGCATGGCTAGAGAAGCAGGTCTTCAGGGCACAGCAACAAGAGATGGTAGATCTTTTTTCAGAGAGAAATGGGGAGAAAACAGAGAGACAGTGAGGGTTGTGTTGAGATGTCTAGTCAGGTAACATACAGGGAGATAACAGAGAGACAGTGAGGGATGTGATGAGATGTCTAGTCAGGTAACATACAGGGAGATAACAGAGAGACAGTGAGGGATGTGTTGAGAGGTCTAGTCAGGTAACATACAGGGAGATAACAGTGAGGGATGTGTTGAGATGTCTAGTCAGGTAACATACAGGGAGATAACAGAGAGACAGTGAGGGATGTGATGAGATGTCTAGTCAGGTAACATACAGGGAGATAACAGTGAGGGATGTGTTGAGAGGTCTAGTCAGGTAACATACAGGGAGAAAACAGAGAGGCAGTGAGGGATGTGATGAGAGGTCTAGTCAGGTAACATACAGGGAGATAACAGAGAGACAGTGAGGGATGTGATGAGAGGTCTAGTCAGGTAACATACAGGGAGAAAACAGAGGCAGTGAGGGATGTGATGAGAAGTCTAGTCAGGTAACATACAGGGAGATAACAGAGAGACAGTGAGGGATGTGATGAGAGGTCTAGTCAGGTAACATACAGGGAGATAACAGAGAGACAGTGAGGGATGTGTTGAGAGGTCTAGTCAGGTAACATACAGGGAGATAACAGAGAGACAGTGAGGGATGTGATGAGAGGTCTAGTCAGGTAACATACAGGGAGATAACAGATAGTCAGTGAGGGATGTGTTGAGAGGTCTAGACAGGTAACATACAAACAATGTCTTCTATTTGCACCAGACCTGGCTTCAAATTGTATCTGAAATCTTTAAAATACTAACTTTCAAATACTAATCAAAGCGTGATTGAGCTTGCCTTGCGCAATTGAACCAACAAACTCCGCCCATCTGAGATTGCAGCCAGACCTAAAGATTTCAAGTACTGTTTGATCCCAGGTCTGGTTTGCACACAAATAGCATGTCTGGATCACAATGATATGGAAACAGCCTTTCCTTATCAGGTCAATGAGATGCTAATTCCTCATCATCTCCCTAGCGGTGTACTGTAAAGGTAGACTCAGAAAGCCACTCTTTCTCCTTAGCAACAGCAAGGCTAGACATTCCTTTGGCTTCGATTCTCTCTCTCGCTCTCTCTCTCTCTCTCTCCCTCTTGCTCGCTCTCTCTCTCTCTCTCTCTCTCTCTCTCTCTCTCTCTCTCTCTCTCTGTGTGTGTGTGTTGCAGTAGGGCTTTTCTTTATTCTGTTGATCACAGAGAGAGATCTCATCCTCTCAACCAGCTCCTTCCAACCCACTACAGCAGACATGGGCCTAGTTCACTGTGAGCTCCTTTCTACACTGCCGGGACCGCAGAGAGAAGGAGAGAGAGAGAAGGAAAGAGAGAGAGCGATAAGGAGAGTGTTCAGATGTAGAGTGTGAGGGTATGAGAGGGATGGTGGAAGCTTCTGAGGAAGGATAAGAGGGAGAGAGAGAGAAGGGGGAGCGGGGTGAGAGAAAGAGGGGAGGGGAAGGGAAGGGGGGTGAGAGAGAGAGAGCGAGGGGAAGGTGGGTGAGAGAGAGAGAGAGAGAGAGAGAGAGAGAGGGGGTGAGAGAGCGAGAGGGGAGTTTGAGTTTTTATAAAACCTTTATTTTATACTCAAGTATTAACACAAATAATGTCACACTGTGCCTTTTCAGAAAATAAACAACAAATGTGTCATTCTTAAATAAATAAACTAATTTCATCAACACAAAATGGTTTCCCCTCCACAAAACAACCCGCTCCTTCCTAAGCCTATTTCTCCCCAAACAATGGGATGTCTTTTACAGCCGAGAAGAACTTAAAATCCACTTTTATTCACGCTTTGACTAATCCCTCAACACATCTTACATCCTGCTTATATCCCGTGTCTATCTTGTTTTCTACTCAGAAAAATGGACATCTTAGCTTGTCCCAAAATAACATTTAACAGTTTACATTTTCTTTTCTGTTGCTCACTATATTGAAACCCCAAAATAAAAACAGTGTTATTGAAAATCTCCCCCACAGCTGTAAACAAAGACTCTAGTATTTCAAAGAGATTGAAAATTTCCCCCACAGCTGTCCTCTCACACTTCATAAAACGATGAAAAATTGTTTCTCTTATATTACAAAAATGACATCCATTTCCAACATCTGAATTAATGACAGAAACAAAAGCATTAACTGCAATGATGCCATGCAACACCCTCCATTGCATATCACCAGTTCCCTTTTGTAACGGAGGCTTGTACAGTGCTCTCCATGCTGGCTTTACCTTGTCATCAATGCCCAATTTTACCCTCCATGGAGTGTCTTTTCTATGTTTCTATTTATCTTCATTTAAAACCTTTACACACCCCCTGTATAAATCCTTCCCATTCACCTCATCCAAACCCACCTCTTCCACCCCTCTCAAATCCAGTAATAACGCCTTTCTTTCTGACTCTGAGATATTGGGTGTAATCCCTAGTCTTGTAAAACTGACATTTTCCTATTGTACCTATTGTACCACTCTTCTGCTGACAGAGCCTTCCTGCAGCTTCCCAGCAGTTGTCAATCCTTTCCGACCTCACCCCCAAATGTTCAGCCACCCGTCCTCCATCCATTAAGGTGCGCCCAGCCATGTCCATTCACTGTTTTAGGGTGATGATTTTGCCCTTCACCAGAATGTTGGAGAAATGTGGAACAGCTGCAGTTGTACAATCCAGTGTTGCCCCATACACCAGCGGTTCCTCCAGCAGCCAATGAACCGACTCCACTGTAGGGCTTCTGGACACCTTCATTATGCTCCAAACCCTAAGAAGGTCTCTGTAAAACGGAGGTACTCCCTCCCTAGAAATATAGCTACTACCAACCAAAAATAAAGCCTTCTTTAAACCTAATCCCCCTACCTGCTGTAATACAAGACCTGCCACCCCTCTCCAAACCACATTTTCTGGTCCATAAAGCAACCTTTGAATAAACTGGAACCTGAAAGCAGCAGCCCTTCTAGCAAGATGTACAAGACCTTGTCCCCCCCTACTCTTTTGACAAAAACAAAACACTTTTTGGAACCCAATGATATTTATCCCAAAATAAATCTACATGAATTGCCTGTATCTCGGCAGAAGGCAAGATGGTGTCTCTAAACATGACAACCGAGGCCACAGTGCAGAGACAACCACATTGTTAACAATAATAGTGGCTGCCTATATGACATACGAGATAACAACCAACGCCATCTCCTCATCCTCCCTCCCACCATTTCAACCACCCCATTACATGTTTTCCCATAGTGCCCTCATCCCCTAGGTACACTCCAAGATACTTAAAACCTCCCTTACACCATTCCAGCCCCCCTGCAAACCCATGATCCCTCCAAACCATTTCCCAATCTGTAAAACACAACTTTTTTCCCCAATTTACCGTTGCAGATGATATTCCCCTAAACCGATCAACCATGAGACTCAAACTATCCACCTCCGCTTGATTTTTCCCTAAAATAACTACATCATCAGCATATGCTGAGAGACCAACAGGAGGAATATCCTCTGAAAGGTTCACCCCTTCAATGTGACATCTAAATGCTATTTAGTAGTGGCTCTATAGCAATGGCATATTACATTCCCGACAACGAACACCCCTACCTAATACCTCTACACACTTTAAAAGGAGCACTCAAGCCACCGTTAACTTTCAATACACTTTCAATGTCACCATATACCACCCTGATCATGGCAATAAAACCAGAGCTGAAACCAAATGCCTCAAAGGTGCGCCAGAAGTATTGATGTTCAACTCGGTCAAATGCTTTTTCCTGATCAATTGAAATTAGACCAGCATCCAACCCAACAGCCCTAGAGACGTCCAAACAATCCTGAATCAGGAAAATGTTATCCTCTATCTGCCTGCTGGGAACACAGTAGGACTGGTCCGTATGATTTAAAATGTTATCCTCTATCTGCCTGCCGGGAACACAGTAGGACTGGTCCGTATGATTTAAAATGTTATCCTCTATCTGCCTGCCGGGAACACAGTAGGACTGGTCCGTATGATTTAAAATGTTATCCTCTATCTGCCTGCCGGGAACACAGTAGGACTGGTCCGTATGATTTAAAATGTTATCCTCTATCTGCCTGCCGGGAACACAGTAGGACTGGTCCGTATGATTTAAAATGTTATCCTCTATCTGCCTGCCGGGAACACAGTAGGACTGGTCCGTATGATTTAAAATGTTATCCTCTATCTGCCTGCCGGGAACACAGTAGGACTGGTCCGTATGATTTAAAATGTTATCCTCTATCTGCCTGCCGGGAACACAGTAGGACTGGTCCGTATGATTTAAAATGTTATCCTCTATCTGCCTGCCAGGAACACAGTAGGACTGGTCCGTATGATTTAAAATGTTATCCTCTATCTGCCTGCCGGGAACACAGTAGGACTGGTCCGTATGATTTAAAATGTTATCCTCTATCTGCCTGCCGGGAACACAGTAGGACTGGTCCGTATGATTTAAAATGTTATCCTCTATCTGCCTGCCGGGAACACAGTAGGACTGGTCCGTATGATTTAAAATGTTATCCTCTATCTGCCTGCCAGGAACACAGTAGGACTGGTCTGTATGATTTGTCCCATCACCTCCCTCAGCCTGGTGGACAAAGCCTTGGACAGGATCTTATAATCAGTGCACAATAAAGCCACCGGCCTCCAGTTCTTCACCTCCCTAGGGTCACCCTTTTTTGGCAGTAGGGAGGACAGCCCGTCTGCAGCTTATCGGTAGTAACCCTCCGGTCAAACTAAAGCCCATCAATGCCCAGTGCCCTTCCATTTTCCATGCCTTTTAATGCAGTGAATAGCTTCTGCAAAGACAATGGTTGCTGTAGCTCAACCTGAGCTTCTGCAGCCACCTGTGGGAGCCCATCAAGAAACTGTTGTCACTGTTATATCCTCTTTGTTCTCACACTTGTAGAGCTCAGCATAGAACTCTACTGTCCTCTTTGTAATTTCTCTAGGGCTAGTGAGCTCCTGTCCAACAGCTGATTTGAGGCTATTAATAATTCTGCTTTGTCCATTATTTTTCTCTAAACCAAAGAAAACATTTTGATGAGGCAACCATTTCAGAGATTCCCTGAATCGTACTTCTCAGTTTCACCAATGCCCCCTGTGCTCTGATACCCAGCAGGTCTGCCAATGCCCCTGTGCTCTGATACCCAGCAGGTCTGCCAATGCCCCCTGTGCTCTGATACCCAGCAGGTCTGCCAATGCGCCTTTTTTTTCCTCTTGAGGGCCTGAGTATGGCCTCGATCTCCTGTGGCCTCAACTAACGCCAGGATTTCCACTATTTCAGATTCTGAAGCGTTCATTGAACAAGGCAATTAACCCACTGTTCCTAGGCCGTCATTGAAAATAAGAATTTGTTCTTAACTGACTTGCCTAGTTAAATAAAGGTAAAATAAATGTAAACAAATAATTGATCTGATGATATATCTCTGGTGACATTCATCGTGTATTGATTACAGAATTGTTGAATCTGGGTTTTCCCTATATCCCTCCACTGTTGAAGGGATACAAAACTGGCATTTTCAGACGTCCACCTGTCCCAGAAAAAACTAAAACATTTCCTGAAGTGAGCATCACTCCATAAAGTTATGTTAAAATGCCAGTATGCACTTTTGGGTTTTACAGCGTTAATGTACACCTCCTATGTTATTAAAACAATGTTATCAAAAGTTATCAAAAATCCCACTGGGGTTATCACACTTGATTTACAGACCTGAGATTGATCCTCAAAACAATAAAACCTATCTAACCTGTCCAGAGAGATGGTGTTCTCCATCACTTGGGCCAATGTGTACTGTCTCGTGGCTCCATGTTGGCTCCGCCAAATATCACAGTTCATGTGTTCCAATAAGGCGTTTAAAAAAAGTCCTTGAGGCTATATGAGGTTATTTGTGGTTTCTATCTAAATCGCTGACTGTGCAGTTAAAATCCCCAGCGATAAATAAATAATCCTTTGTGTTACATTTCTCAATGGTATTTGATGTCTCTGCCACTACTGGGGCATATACATTTATATACACATAGTGATGTTTTCATACCTCACTTTTAATAACCTCTCCTCAACTACCTCTTCAACCTCATATGACAAAGGCAAAAACCCTTTTGAGAACAGGATAGCCACACCCCTACTTTTTGAGCTTTTATGACAACACGTCTCTCGCCCCATTTACATTTAAAGAACAAATCTTAAAACTGCTCATGGCTGAAAAACAAATATAGAGAACGAGACAGAAACACATCTCTTTACAGAGTTAAGGCTGTGACTGAACTCTTTAATTTCCTTTAGAATTTAAATCACTTGTCACTCTTCGTAACAGCTTTCTTGAGTCTAGCAATTTCAGGGCTTGTCAAACCTCCCCCTGTTATTTTTGACATCAACACCTGATTTAATAAACAAATCACTTTCAGGGAAAAAATATATTTCTTCACTTTTGTCAATTTCAGAAATTGACGTAGTTTCTCAATCCCATACCTCCCTTCCACCCCATTTCTCTCACTATTTTGTTGTGATGCGTCAGGTGACTCACTCTCGCTATCCTCCCCCATCTCTACAACCTGTTTATCCTCAACTGATTTATCAATCTCTACCATTCCTCTTAGAATTAGAACCTTCATCACCCCTTATATTCTTCCTCTTAATCAACGGTACTTTAAACACAGCTGCTTCATTTTCCATTGTTTCAATCTCCTCTTGAACTCCACTTTCATTTTCCAGCACCGACTCAGCGACCACAGTCGCAGTCTCACGTTCATCCCTTCGCAGTGGTGCATTACCTGTACCGGCGTTAGAGCTGCTACCGGGCTCTGTGCGCTGGTTCTCCGGACAACAACGTACCAAATGCCCCTCTCTTCCACAGCCAAAGCATTTCATTGATTCAGTAGAAGTGTAGAACACAATCCAATCCGTCAATCTTAAAACTGAACGCTAAATTCAGTTCGTCAATATCCTTCTTTAAAATCATGTGCACTTGTCTCCTATGAGACACGACAAGCTTCAACAAAGGAGATTTGCATCCAAAAATAACCTTTTTTAAAATTGTAGATACAAGTTGACCATGCCGAGAGAACTCTCGCTCCAACACTTCATCTCTAACGAATGGTGGCACATTAGAAAATATAACTTTCTTTGCCGGATTCATAAGTTGAAATACCTACATCTGTATCTCCCGCAATCCCTGACTGAGGGTTGACTACATCTTGTCTGTTCCCTGACTGAGGGTTGACTACATCTTGTCTGTTCCCTGACTGAGGGTTGACTACATCTTGTCTGTTCCCTGACTGAGGGTTGTCTACATCTTGTCTGTTCCCTGACTACATCTTGTCTGTTCCCTGACTGAGGGTTGACTACATCTTGTCTGTTCCCTGACTGAGGGTTGTCTACATCTTGTCTGTTCCCTGACTACATCTTGTCTGTTCCCTGACTGAGGGTTGACTACATCGTGTCTGTTCCCTGACTGAGGGATGACTACATCTTGTCTGTTCCCTGACTGAGGGTTGACTACATCTTGTCTGTTCCCTGACTGAGGGTTGTCTACATCTTGTCTGTTCCCTGACTACATCTTGTCTGTTCCCTGACTGAGGGTTGACTACATCTTGTCTGTTCCCTGACTGAGGGTTGTCTACATCTTGTCTGTTCCCTGACTGAGGGTTGACTACATCTTGTCTGTTCCCTGACTGAGGGTTGTCTACATCTTGTCTGTTCCCTGACTGAGGGTTGACTACATCTTGTCTGTTCCCTGACTGAGGGTTGACTACATCTTGTCTGTTCCCTGACTGAGGGATGACTACATCGTGTCTGTTCCCTGACTGAGGGTTGACTACATCTTGTCTGTTCCCTGACTGAGGGTTGACTACATCTTGTCTGTTCCCTGACTGAGGGTTGACTACATCTTGTCTGTTCCCTGACTGAGGGTTGACTACATCTTGTCTGTTCCCTGACTGAGGGTTGACTACATCTTGTCTGTTCCCTGACTGAGGGTTGACTACATCTTGTCTGTTCCCTGACTGAGGGTTGACTACATCTTGTCTGTTCCCTGACTGAGGGTTGACTACATCTTGTCTGTTCCCTGACTGAGGGTTGACTACATCTTGTCTGTTCCCTGACTGAGGGTTGACTACATCTTGTCTGTTCCCTGACTGAGGGTTGACTACATCTTGTCTGTTCCCTGACTGAGGGTTGACTACATCTTGTCTGTTCCCTGACTGAGGGTTTACTACATCTTGTCTGTTCCCTGACTACATCTTGTCTGTTCCCTGACTGAGGGTTGACTACATCTGATGATGTGGGGAATCACAGATAATGAGAGCTGTGGTCTCCCTGCCATGTGCAGATGGGCGAAGTGTACGTGTCGTGCATGTGAGTGCGTGTGTGTGTGTGTGTAGGGTGTCTGTGTGTGTTGACTCTTCTCATTTTGGTCTCTCCACTGGATCATAATATGCATGATTCTTACTGCTAAGGCGAGAGGGCACGAGACAAATCAAATCTGTTTCTCTTTAAACTCCCAGTTGAATTGTAAAGGCTGCAGAGTTAATGTGTTTGTTATTTACAATACTGAGTGGCTGAAATAAAGCCTTGTCTGCCTTCCCATTCCTCTACCCTTCTCCAGAAGTATGCAATCCTTCACTCCCACTTATGCATTTAAAAGCATTGGATTGGTGCAAGCATGGCTTGAGGTGGTTTTACCCATTTATCTCACAACAGTCCATTCCTTTTAGCTCCTTGAGGGGAAGTATACAAGAGCAGACATGAGGAGAAGGGCAGAGAATCAGACTGTAGCCCTTGTTCTTGTTGTTGATTTGAGCATGTTTGGGTTGAGAGTGAGACAGGTGGTCCATGTTCCACATAGCCTTATGAGGACTTGTGATGGGTCTAGTCCTTCTATACTAGTCCTTCTCTGGATGTCACCTTCATTCACCCTTCCTCAAACATAACCCCCTTCCTCAAACATAACCCCCTTCCTCAAACATAACCTCCTTCCTCAAACATAACCTCCTTCCTCAAACATAACCTCCTTCCTCAAACATAACCCCCTTCCTCAAACATAACCCCCTTCCTCAAACATAACCCCCTTCCTCAAACATAACCCCTTCCTCAAACATAACCCCCTTCCTCAATCATAACCTCCTTCCTCAAACATAACCTCCTTCCTCAATCATAACCATCTTCCTGAACATAACCATCTTCCTGAACATAACCTCCTTCCTGAACATAACCCCCTTCCTCGATCATAACCTCCTTCCTCAAACATTACCTCCTTCCTGAACATAACCTCCTTCCTCAAACATAACCTCCTTCCTGAACATAACCTCCTTCCTCAAACATAACCTCCTTCCTCAAACATAACCTCCTTCCTCAAACATAACCTCCTTCCTGAACATAAACTCCTTCCTCAAACATAAACTCCTTCCTGAACATAACCCCCTTCCTCAAACATAAACTCCTTCCTGAACATAACCTCCTTCCTCAAACATAAACTCCTTCCTGAACATAACCCCCTTCCTCAAACATAACCTCCTTCCTCAAACATAACCTCCTTCCTCAAACATAACCTCCTTCCTCAAACATAACCTCCTTCCTGAACATTATCTCCTTCCTCAAACATAAACTTCTTCCTGAACATAACCCCCTTCCTCAAACATAACCTCCTTCCTCAAACATAACCTCCTTCCTCAAACATAACCTCCTTCCTCAAACATAACCTCCTTCCTCAAACATAACCTCCTTCCTCAAACATAAACTCCTTCCTGAACATAACCCCCTTCCTCAAACATAACCCCCTTCCTCAAACATAACCTCCTTCCTCAAACATAACCTCCTTCCTCAAACATAACCAACCTCCTTCCTCAAACATAACCAACCTCCTTCCTCAAACATAACCCCCTTCCTCAAACATAACCCCCTTCCTCAAACATAACCCCCTTCCTCAAACATAACCCCTTCTTCAAACATAACCCCTTCCTCAAACATAACCCCCTTCCTCAATCATAACCTCCTTCCTCAAACATAACCTCCTTCCTCAAACATAACCATCTTCCTGAACATAACCTCCTTCCTGAACATAACCCCCTTCCTCGATCATAACCTCCTTCCTCAAACATTACCTCCTTCCTGAACATAACCTCCTTCCTCAAACATAACCTCCTTCCTGAACATAACCTCCTTCCTCAAACATAACCTCCTTCCTCAAACATAAACTCCTTCCTCAAACATAAACTCCTTCCTCAAACATAAACTCCTTCCTCAAACATAACCTCCTTCCTGAACATAACCTCCTTCCTCAAACATAACCTCCTTCCTCAAACATAAACTCCTTCCTCAAACATAAACTCCTTCCTCAAACATAACCTCCTTCCTCAAACATAAACTCCTTCCTGAACATAACCCCCTTCCTCAAACATAACCCCCTTCCTCAAACATAACCCCCTTCCTCAAACATAACCCCCTTCCTCAAACATAACCTCCTTCCTCAAACATAAACTCCTTCCTCAAACATAAACTCCTTCCTCAAACATAACCTCCTTCCTCAAACATAAACTCCTTCCTGAACATAACCCCCTTCCTCAAACATAACCCCCTTCCTCAAACATAACCCCCTTCCTCAAACATAACCCCCTTCCTCAAACATAACCCCCTTCCTCAAACATAACCCCCTTCCTCAAACATAACCCCCTTCCTCAATCATAACCTCCTTCCTCAAACATAACCTCCTTCCTGAACATAACCATCTTCCTGAACATAACCTCCTTCCTGAACATAACCTCCTTCCTCGATCATAACCCCCTTCCTCGATCATAACCTCCTTCCTCAAACATTACCTCCTTCCTCAAACATAACCTCCTTCCTGAACATAACCTCCTTCCTCAAACATAAACTTCTTCCTGAACATAACCCCCTTCCTCAAACATAACCTCCTTCCTCAAACATAACCTCCTTCCTCAAACATAACCTCCTTCCTCAAACATAACCAACCTCCTTCCTCAAACATAACCAACCTCCTTCCTCAAACATAACCAACCTCCTTCCTCAAACATAACCTCCCTCCTTCCTCAAACATAACCTCCCTCCTTCCTCAAACATAACCTCCCTCCTTCCTTAAACATAACCTCCCTCCTTCCTCAAACATAACCTCCTTCCTCAAACATAACTTCCTTCCTGAACATAACCTCCTTCCTCAAACATAACCTCCTTCCTCAAACATAAACTCCTTCCTCAAACATAAACTCCTTCCTGAACATAACCTCCTTCCTCAAACATAACCTCCTTCCTCAAACATAAACTCCTTCCTCAAACATAAACTCCTTCCTGAACATAACCCCCTTCCTCAAACATAACCCCCTTCCTCAAACATAACCCCCTTCCTCAAACATAACCCCCTTCCTCAAACATAACCCCCTTCCTCAAACATAACCCCCTTCCTCAATCATAACCTCCTTCCTCAAACATAACCTCCTTCCTGAACATAACCATCTTCCTGAACATAACCTCCTTCCTGAACATAACCTCCTTCCTCGATCATAACCCCCTTCCTCGATCATAACCTCCTTCCTCGAACATTACCTCCTTCCTCAAACATAACCTCCTTCCTGAACATAACCTCCTTCCTCAAACATAAACTTCTTCCTGAACATAACCCCCTTCCTCAAACATAACCTCCTTCCTCAAACATAACCTCCTTCCTCAAACATAACCTCCTTCCTCAAACATAACCAACCTCCTTCCTCAAACATAACCAACCTCCTTCCTCAAACATAACCAACCTCCTTCCTCAAACATAACCTCCCTCCTTCCTCAAACATAACCTCCCTCCTTCCTCAAACATAACCTCCCTCCTTCCTCAAACATAACCTCCTTCCTCAAACATAACCTCCTTCCTCAAACATAACTTCCTTCCTGAACATAACCTCCTTCCTCAAACATAACCTCCTTCCTCAAACATAAACTCCTTCCTCAAACATAAACTCCTTCCTCAAACATAACCTCCTTCCTGAACATAACCTCCTTCCTCAAACATAAACTCCTTCCTCAAACATAAACTCCTTCCTCAAACATAACCTCCTTCCTCAAACATAAACTCCTTCCTGAACATAACCCCCTTCCTCAAACATAACCCCCTTCCTCAAACATAACCCCCTTCCTCAAACATAACCCCCTTCCTCAAACATAACCCCCTTCCTCAATCATAACCTCCTTCCTCAAACATAACCTCCTTCCTCAAACATAACCTCCTTCCTGAACATAACCTCCTTCCTGAACATAACCTCCTTCCTCGATCATAACCCCCTTCCTCGATCATAACCTCCTTCCTCAAACATTACCTCCTTCCTCAAACATAACCTCCTTCCTGAACATAACCTCCTTCCTCAAACATAAACTTCTTCCTGAACATAACCCCCTTCCTCAAACATAACCTCCTTCCTCAAACATAACCTCCTTCCTCAAACATAACCTCCTTCCTCAAACATAACCAACCTCCTTCCTCAAACATAACCAACCTCCTTCCTCAAACATAACCAACCTCCTTCCTCAAACATAACCTCCCTCCTTCCTCAAACATAACCTCCCTCCTTCCTCAAACATAACCTCCCTCCTTCCTCAAACATAACCTCCCTCCTTCCTCAAACATAACCTCCCTCCTTCCTCAAACATAACCTCCTTCCTCAAACATAACCCCCTTCCCAGTGGAGGCTGCTGAGGGGGGGACGGCTCATAATAATGGCTGGAATGGAGCGAATTGAATGGTATCAAACACATGGAAACCATGTTTGATACCATTCCACTCATTCCATTCCAGCCGTTACCACGAGTCCGTCCACCCCGATTAAGGTGCCACCAACCTCCTGTGCCCTTCCTCACAGGCCTCTGTCCCTGTCTCACCCAGTGGGTTGTGGGATGTTGAGCCGAGACAAAGCCATATAGTCTACATGCTGGTTTAGCTCAAACTGGTGCCATTTCCAGACCTTTTCCCGTTGCCTACCCCTGCCTTAGGCCCTAGGAATGCCAAGTATGTGCCAGGCAGATTCTATACTGAGGACACTAGGAAGTGTCCCTTTGTGCATGATAGAGACTTGGTGTGGGGGTTGTGCAATACTGCACTGTCATTTACTGATTGATTTGAACTGCCAGTCTTTTTATTGCTTTAACCTCTTATATGCTCTCTCTCTCTCTCTCTCTCTCTCTCTCTCTCTCTCTCTCTCTCTCTCTCTCTCTCTCTCTCTCTCTCTCTCTCTCTCTCTCTCTCTCTCTCTCTCTCTCTCTACCCCCTATCTCTCACCCCCTCTTCCTCTTCCCTCCCCTCTCTCACTCTCTCCCCACTCCTTCCCCTCTCTCTTTCCTCTCCTGTGTCTAGTTGTCATGGCAGACAGTCGGCAGCCCGAGGACAACAGCTCCTCTCACTGGGCCCCTCCCACTAACGGAGCCCAGGACCAGTCAGCTGCCCTCGCTGGCCACGGAGAGAACGGCTTCTCCTCTTACAGAGAGAACGGCTATCACGGAGGACACGCTGCGACAGCAGGTGAGAGAGCACTGGGGGGTATAGCCACATGTTTACTGAAGCGGTGGGTGTTACCTTGCAGCCTCGTTGAGGTTTGCTTGAGGCCCTGAGAGAAATAGCTGAAGCTGTATCCCTACAGGGTTTAAGGGACCTCGTTGGAGTTGGTAGTTTACCTGTAGACGTGTATAGTAGGCTGATTCTACGATTACAATAACACTTGCTGGTAAGGAAGGATGTGACTGTGTAAAGGACTGGCTTTGTCCTTCAGATTGGCATGGTCCAAGTGACTAACCACTCTATAGGGACCTCCTAAGGTTTCCACCACCATAGTAATTAACTGAGCCTCAGGTGCTTCAGTGGCCTAGGGCACCTTTTAGGGACATGGACATCGTTAAATAAGATGGCGTTCTTCAGTGACGTATGAAGTCATTCAGAGACAGAGGTTAGAGCAGGTGTTTGTGTGCTTGTGCATGTGTCTCAATGTTTGTTTGTCTGCGTGTCTGGCTGTGTGTATGTGTGTCTGTGTCTGCAATTCTGCTTGTATATGTGTGTGTGTCTGCGTTTCTATACGTGTGCGTTTCTATACGTGTGTGTGTGTGTGTGTGTGTGTGTGTGTGTGTGTGTGTGTGTGTGTGTGTGTGTGTGTGTCCGCGTGCAGAGCAAGTGTCAGCCCGTATAGTTGAGAAGGTGACAGCAGAGGCGGTGGCAGTGCTCAAGCAGGACAAGCAGGACTCTACTAGGAGACTGTCCTCAGGTAGGCCTTAGTGACAGAGTTCCCTACAATACCTTTTTCACACTACTGAGCAGAGTCGTGTCTGGTCGGCACGATAGGTGTGAAAAGGGTATGACGCACTAGCATCACACTGATAGCCTCATACCAGGCTACAGTAACCAACTTCCTCTGGCCCCCGTGAGTGGCATGGGACATACTGCAGGGTAAGGTAAGGTGTCTCTCAAGCCTCTTTCCCTGGCTGTACCATTACATCATCATTGTGCTGTTGGTGCCGTTTGGCTGTTAGGATAGTCTTTAGCTGTGACTGCCGTTTTGCCGGTGCTCTCTGCCGCTTGTTAAAGCTACAGTCTGGGTTTGGTACATCCACCTACACATCCAATTTCAGAGGGGTTACATTTCCCTGTCCTAATCCCTCAGATGTAGTACCAGAAAAAAAGTGGCACCATTTTGTTGTTTTCCTATTAATCCAATCATAGAGGCTCAGACCAGGGGGATTGCGACTGTGGCCCAAATGGCACACTGCTCCCTATGTAGTGCACTACATTTGACCAGGGCCCATCTAGAGAAATAGCATGCCATTTGGGATGCAGCCTAAATGTGCTGCTTCGTAGCTCTCCCACACAACAGAACATCCCCCCAGCCGGACAACACACTCCCCAGAGACACACACACACACATACACACATACGTACAATACTGCCACAGCGCTGTTGGTGTGGTTTGTTGTGTATCTTCCCTCCATCCATGTGTTGTCTACCCTGTCTGTCTCTTTCCCTTCACAGTGGAGGACTCTGCCAACCTGCCTCCCTCCCCTCCCCCCTCTCCGTCGGCAGAGCAGATCGGACCCATGGAGCAAGGTATGCACACAGAAGCTTGTCCAAGTGCACAAACACGCAAGAACACACGCAAACAAGCACGCACACACATACACACACTCTTAAGACAGGGTGAGAGGATGAGTGTGTGTGTGCGTGACAGGAGTGATAGGTGTATATCAATTGGGAGGTAACACACTCACACACCTTACCTTCCTCTGGGTGTTGATGATGCATGATGGGACCGGCTCTTCTACTCCTTCCTCTTTCTTCCCTTCTTTATTTATCTTAGCCATGTCTTTCCTTTGCATGAGTCAACTGGTACTGGTTTCCCTCTGTCTTTGTGTCTGTGTTTCGCTTGTCACTAGCCGGCTACCACCCGGTGACTCAACCCTGCCCTGGTTTAATAATGTTTACATACTGTTTTACCCATTTCATATGGATATATTGTATTCTAGTCACAGCCATTCTATTAAACTATTGCTGTACATTTACTATTCTATCCTATGTATTCTACAGATTACTACATATTCTATCCACATACTGTCCATAATGTCTATACGTCCCATCACATACATATATATATACCAGTCAAAGGTTTGGACACACCTACTCATTCCAGGGTTTTTCTTTATTTTTACTATTTTCTACTTTGTAGAATGATATTGAAGACATCAAAACTATGAAATAACACATATGGAATCATGTAGTAACCAAATTGTTTTTAAACAAATCTACATTTATTTTATACTTGAGATTTTTAAAAGTAGCCACCCTTTGCCTTGATGACAGCTTTGCATACTCTTGGCAGTCTCTCAACCAGCTTCACTTGGAATGCTTTTCCAACAGTCTTGAAGGAGTTCCCACATATGCTGAGCACTCTGTGGTCCAACTCATCCCAAACCATCTCAAATGGGTTGAGGTCGGTTGATTGTGGAGGCCAGGTCATCTGATGCAGCAATCCATCACTCTCCTTCTTGGTCAAATAGCCCTTACACAGCCTGGAGGTGTGTTGGGTCATTGTCCTGTTGAAAAACAAATGATAGTCCCACTAAGCGCAAACCAGATGGGATGGCGTATCGCTGCAGAATGCTGTGCTAGCCATGCTGGTGAAGTGTGCCTTGAATTCTAAATAAATCCCTGACAGTGTCACCAGCAAAACACCATCACACCTCCTCCTCCATGCTTCACAGTGGGAACCACACATGCAGAGATCATCCGTTCACCTACTCTGCATCTCACAAAGACACGGCGGTTGGAACCAAAAATCTCAAATTTGGACTCATTAGACCAAAGGACAGATTTCCACCGGTCTAATGTCCATTGCTCGTGTTTCTTGGCCCAAGCAAGTCTCTTCTTCTTATTGGTGTCCTTTAGTAGTGGTTTCTTTGCAGCAATTTGACCATGAATGCCTGATTCACATAGTCTCCTCTGAACAGTTGATGTTGAGATGGGTCTATTACTTGAACTATGTGAAGCATCTATTTGGGCTGTAATTTCTGAGGCTGATAACTCTAATGAACGTATCCTCTGCAGCAGAGGTAACTCTGGGTCTTCCTTTCCTGTGGCGGTCCTCATGAGAGCCAGTTTCATCATAGCGCTTGATGGTTTTTGTGACAACACCAGAATAAACTTTTAAAGTTCTTGAAATTTTCCAGATTGACTGACCTTCAAGTCTTAAAGTAATGATGGACTCTCATTTCTCTTTGCGTATTTGAGCTGTTTTTGCCATAATATGGACTTGGTCTTTAACCAAATAGGGCTATCTTCTGTATACCACCCCTATCTAGTCACAACACAACTGATTGGCTCAAACGCATTAAGAAGGAAAGACATTTCACAAATTAACTTTTAACAAGGCACACCTGTTAATTGAAATGCATTCCAGGTGACTACTTCATGAAGCTGTATACATACAGTATCAGTCACAAATTTGGACAAACCTACTCATTCAAAGGTTTCTCTTTATTTGTACTATTTTCTACATTATAGATTAATAGTGAAGACATCAAAACTATGAAATAACACATATGAAATCATGTAGTAACCAAACCAAACTCTACCCACCTTCTTTCTGGAAATTAACACCTCCTTCACTCTCTCTCTCTCTCTCTCTCTCTCTCTCTCCTTTTCTCTTTCTCTCTCTCCTCTCTCTTTTTCTCTCTCTCCTTTTCTCTTTCTCTCTTTCTTGCTCCTCTCCCTTTTTGTGTTTCTCACCTGTGTATTTACACTTGCTGTAGATGACATTACGGCTTTCAGCTCCCCTCACAGCACAGACCAGTAACAACACACACACTAACTATTCCCCCCACATAATGCTGGTCACTGTATTACGCTGCATGGAATTCCAACTGAGCACATCTTTGGTACATACTTCAAATCAAATCAAATCAAATGTATTTATATAGCCCTTCGTACATCAGATGATATCTCAAAGTGCTGTACAGAAACCCAGCCTAAAACCCCAAACAGCAAGCAATGCATGTGAAAGAAGCACGGTGACTAGGAAAAACTCCCTAGGAAAAACTCCCTAGAAAGGCCAAAAACCTAGGAAGAAACCTAGAGAGGAACCAGGCTATGAGGGGCGGCCAGTCCTCTTCTGGCTGTGCAGGGTGGATATTATAACAGAACATGGTCAAGATGTTAAAACATACTTCTAAACTTACCAGACCAGGTATTTCATTTGAGGGTCCTTTCATGAATGTACCTGTAATTACAGGAATACTTGCAGGCGATCATTACAATGAATGTATTGATTTTTGTCTGCATGCTTTAAAGATACATTTTAATTGTGTTAGAATGTTTCCAAAAACACCACATTTTATAGCCACATTATATTGTAGGTCATTGCCTCCGACAGAGCTGAAAGTGTCTCACCAGTGTTATCCCATTGTGTAGTAAGCCCTGTCTGTGTTATCCATATCCATGTCCCTGTCCTGTCCCTGTCGTCCCCTTCCCAAAGAGGAGAGACTAGAGGTTGCCCCTACTCCCCCTGAGGAGGAGGAGAAGGAGGTGGAGGTTACCCAAGTCTCAGCAGCTCCTGAGGAGGAGCACCCAGGTCAACAAGGGGAGGATTCTGATCAGCAGCCCACAGACATGCTCTTAGAGCACATTGATATTGTAAGCGAGCCCCAGGCTTTGCCCTGTCCGCAGGCCGAGACTCATAAAGTCCTCAATGGGGGAGGAAGCCATCAAGCTGAGTTGGATAAACCATCAGAGGAAGGTGTGCGTGCGTGCGTGCGTGCGTGCGTGCGTGCGTGCGTGTCTGTGTGTGTGTGTCTGTGTGTGTGTCTGTGTGTGTGTGGCGCGTGCACACATGCATGTTTTTACTGTTTGTGTGTGTATCCCACGTTGCATGTTTTCCTCCTCTCTATAGTCTGTTTTAAAGGCTGTGATGTGGATCTAGCTTTGTTGTGCTACTGGTTTCTTAGCTGTTGCTGCTGCTACAATGTGAACACATAATAGCACATTGATTTCTTATTGCATAAGCAGTCAATTCATTTTGTGCTTTCATCATTGATCGAACATTTTTTTATGCGGCCCCCAGGTCACTTTTGAACTCATTGCTAAGTGTTTTTGCCAGCTACATTGCAAATGAGACGGTAAATGTTTGAATGTCAGGTGTATTGTATTGTAAAGATTCATTGCGAATCCGTTTTTTTCCCCCCGTGGGGTTTTGTTTTTGGCTTTGGTGCATTGTCTGTGTTCAATTGTGTCTCTGTATTATTTGCATTCAGTTTCATGTTGCTGTCATTTCATCTGACGATAATGTAAACCAGCAATAATGTAGGAAGTACTAGATTCAACACTGTTTTCCAATGATCTCTATTCTACATCTCTGACACTGACTTATACTCACTGACTTATACTCACTGACTTATACTCACTGACTTATACTCACTGACTTATATTCACCTTCATTGATTGAACATTTCTACATTTTCATCCTTTTAATAAGATCTTCCTAAACATTTACTCGTCTTAGTTTGTAGTTAGAATCAATATCATAAAATGTGATTTATATATAGTCGATATGAAACATGTTACATTCATTGTATCCTCTATTCATTCAGCACATAGGCTATCCTCGCACAAGGTAGCACAGTAATTCAAGTTTACTTAAATTGCCAATATCTTCTTGAATATTTCAGATTCATTCTAAATATCCCATGTCATTCACATCGTGCTCTTCATTTAGTCATTCTGTTCCTGCACACCATCCCAGTGTCATGGAACTGAACTGTGCTGCAATCATGCTCCCAGTGGCCAGAGATAGTATTGTTGTGTGCCGTACATTGTGCTTGATGGACAGCTATCCATATGAAGAGGGCTTTGCTTGTCTGTGCTGGCTGTAGCATGTGGGCACTGCAAAGAAAGAAAGAACGCTGAGCTAGTGTAACTCATCAGCAGCACAGACCACTGAAGATTTACTTGCAGATCTGCCGGTGAACCCAAAGAAGCCTCGTTCCGACAATCCTGCCATGGCAGAGGAGCATCCACAGGGGGCACCCCCTCCGCAGAGCCCGGTGGCCCCCACCACAGAGAGAGAAACACCTGAGGGAGCAGAGAGCACTGTGTCCATCGCTGAGTCCTCCTCTGGTTCCCCCAAAAACAAATCTCTAACAGATGCTACCCCCACAGAACCCGAGAAGACGGTTCAGCCTTTAGTGGAACCAGAAAAAGGTCAAGGGACTGGAAGTAGCACTAGTGTGGTTCCTGAGATAGAATACCTTCCGGAGCCCAAGACCACGGCTGAGAAACAGCCCTCGGTTGAAGAGCTCGACTCAGTTCCTCTTTCAGTTGTATATGAGCCCCTGAAAGATTACATTGAGGAAGAGGAGGAAAATGATGATTATGTTACACCCAGTAAGTCAGCAAACCTTGAGAGCGTTCGTGAGGAGAAAGAGATCAAATCGGAGAAAACTGAGAAAAGAATGCTGAGTCTAGGACAATCGACCGCCAGGCCATTGTCATTTGAGACTGAGAAGATTGAAGAGACTCCTCAAAGTAATGTCAGTGACGGAGAAAACCCAAAGCAGGAGGCACACATATCTGCTGCAGACAGTCTAAAAGACAAGCAGAGTTCGGAAGATAAGTCTGGAGTTGCTTCAAAAGATGAGTCAGGTATGACGGCCTACTTTGAGACCTCTACACAAAGGGATACTGAAAAACCAGGAGAACATGGTGAGGGTTACTATGAGCTCAGTGCTGTCAGCCAGAAGAAGCCCTCAGAGGAGGTTCTGGAGGCCGATTCAAACATTAAAATAAGCCATTCAGCACCAGAACAGACAGAATCCAGCATAACCTTGATGAGTGACAGTGCCATGAACAAGCTAGAGGATCTCCCTAAGAGGAAGGATGTGTGTACTAGGCTGTCACCTGGCAAATTGTCATTGGAACACAGAAGTCTTTCTCTGAATTTTGCTATTGGCTCAATGGGTCAAGCAGGAGAGCAAAACCAGTCAAAGCTCTCATCTCTTACAGAGGTCTCTTCCGGAAGCCTGGATGAAACCACAGGCTACTTTCCTGTAACCACCCCATTAGTAACATTAGAGAGACAGTTACTTCCTGTTACTCCAGAGATAGCTCTCCCAGTCCCTACCACTGAAACCTCCACTGATCTACCAGAAGATACCACCTCTAAGACCATGTGTTCTCCAGAGTCACTCTCACCCATGAAGCAACACTACACCCATTTGAACGACCCATCCAACGACCTTCCTGAGATGCTGGACCTAGCCGGTGTTAAGCCCAAACCCACCCTGGAGAAGAGGGAGCTGGACCAGCATAATAGAAGGAGGTCTGTCCCTGCCTGTCCATCTGCTGCTCTGGTGGGCAGTTCTCTGGCCAAGCTGGTGCTGGGGAACCAGCAGACGCCCAAGGTGGTGGGTGGAGAGGAGAGCCAGCAGGAGGAGCGTGGTTACTGCGTATTTAGTGAGTACTCTGGTCCCATGCCCTCGCCTGCCGATCTGCACAGCCCAGTGAGCTCCCCACACCAACGGTTCCCCACAGTGACTGAAGGGGACAGTGACGAGGAACTGGGAGCCATTGCGGAAGAGGGCGAGCAAAAGCTGGCACCGCAAAAAACACACCAGGCAGAGGAATCAGTTAGAGGAACGGTTAAGCCAACTTTGGTGCTTGAAAGAGCTGTCACGGCAGGTGTCAAACCGGATCGTCTGAGGATCCCTGTGGCTCCATCCAAAGACAAACTGACAGAGTTCCGGCTTGAGAGCGGTCTTCCTGGGGACATCAAAACCCAAGCCATTCCTGAGGTAGAGTTGGAGCAGGACCTCTCCAGAGAAGCGTCTCCCATCCCACCAGACTTCGCATTTACTTTTGGCACTGAGGTGAAGGACGCCAAGCTTTGTGCGACCCCTGAGTCTCCAGCAAAAAAGGCTGCCACTGTGGAGAGAACCAAAGTTGAGGAAGCCACAGCGGAAGTCAAAGTAGAGGTGGCGTCAGCAAGGATTGGGAAGAGTCAGAAGACTGGTCTTAAAAAGCCAGAGATGGAGAAAGTGGAGGAGAACTCAGACCCAGACCATCAAAATGCTGTTGAAGACTTACAGCCAAAGGATGTTCGAGGACCGGAGAGAAAAAAGATAAAAGAACCCATGACATCATCACCAGAATCATTAGTGGAGATCATCAATGCGCAGGAGAAGAAGCGTGAAAGTGACCCAGAGGTGTCAACAGTACCAGCGGAGGCCTCCGTTCCAAAAGAAGAGGCCAAGACCAAAGCTGAATTAACATCACCAACACCCTCTAACGTGAGCACTGCAGATGTGAAGGAAGCCACAGAGCAACTAGAAGTGAAAAGTCCAGAGAAAAGTGTTTCTGGAAGTTCTCCAGTTATAGTCATACCTCAGGCACAAGTTGAGGAGGAGGAAGACGATATAGAAGTAGCTGAGGAAGTCTTGGAGGAAGTTGAAGGCCCTCCTGTGCTCCTCAAGGAGAAAGAGCAAGAGAGTCACCCTGTGGAGAAGCAGGAGGAGGTGGCAGAAGAGGTGAGGGTGGTGGGTGGGGCAGAGGAGGTGATTGTTGAAAATCCTAAAGATTTGGAGTCTGCTGTTGTTGGGGATGACGAATCATGTAATGCTACTGCCCCAATCATTGATGAAGGGGATTATGCCGATCGCATCTCTCATCTATCTGCCTGCTCTGACAACGACCAGCCACAAACCCTCGATGGAAAGGAGGCAGACAAAGAGAAGAATAAAGTGGAGGATAAAGAAGGGGTTGTGCTGCAGGAAGAGGAGGAGTCCGCTGAGGTGGGGCAGGGAGTTGAGATGAAGGCTTCCAGTCGCGAGGAGACAGAGACCTCAGACGTACTGCAGAGCCAGACCAACGAGACCACCGCTCACGACGAGACCACCATGGACGTCTCCATGTTAGACAGCGAGATTGCCTGGGTGGACTCTCAAGGTAGTAGTCCCAAAATGTGCATGCAATTATAACAATGTAAATGCAAAATGTTAGCTTCACATGTTTTTGTTTGCGTAACTCACACATCTGAGTGTTATTAACAACAACAAACAAGCGTTTTAACTGGACTATAAACAACAATACACAATCGATATCGTGGAAATCTTGAAATGCAACTTCATACACAGATGGTCCATTCTATTCAATATAGATAATGTGCAATATAGGACACATGGGCCAGGTGTATGTGGGCTTAGCCCTCCTGTCCTATCTCACTCCCTATGCTGCAGATGATGACAGAAGCGTAATGACAGAGCAGATTGAAGCTCTGCCCAAAACACAGAGTCCTGTCAAGACTCCCCTGGTAGAGAGACCCTCTAATAAACGTCCCCCCGGCAGAGGACAGGGGCGCGTCTCCACCCCCGAGCGCAAACCCAACCGCAGAGAGCCCGTCAGTCGTCGTCCAAAGGAGGAAGAGAAGAAGAAAAAAGGTTTCTAGATCTAGAATGTTAGATCGTCCATGTTATTCTGTGTTATTTACTGTATATATCTGTGGTACTGCTGAACATCACTTCTGTCATGGAAAACTTTTAAATTGCACTGGGAAGGAATTGTTTTAGTTTTATTACACAGTTTGTAAATGACAATGTTATCACCTCTTCGTGTTCTTGAGACCCATACTGTGTGTTGATTAAATGGAAATTGTACCACGCTATAATGACAACAGATGTCCACTTCCTTCCTGTTGTTAACCCTGTCTTCCTTCTCTGCTAGCGGGGACGAAGAGAACTGAACAGTGTAAGGTATCAGTCCTCCAGTGTCGCTCTCCCACTCGGAGGATTGTAGTCAAAGCTGCTACGTTCAGACAAGCTAAACCTGCTTCGCACCAGGGCTCTGCTAGACGCAAGCCACCAGGTGACCTACCTACCGTCCTCACAGCAGGGAAACCAATGCAATGTAGCTGGCCAAAAACAGAATGTGCACTGCAGACCCATCGCTAGATGTTTCTCTGTTGTTCATAGTTTTTTTTCTCCCATTGTATTCCTGTATTGGTCATTATTTTGATGTTTTGTTTTTGAGAATCATGAGATCATGTTGCATTATGCTCATCCAAGCTGTAAGCTCCGTGTTTGGGGAGTGGTTGTGCTTTGTGAGGACAATGTGCTACTATGGTTGTGCTTTGTTGAGGACCATGTGCCACTATCCCAGCTAGCACATAACGTTCTGAGAACCATATGTTTCTTAGAGCTTGGTGAGAGCATACAACCTCCCCTTAACGTTCTGGGAATGGTGCAGGATAGTTGCTTGGCTTTAGAACATTCTCAGCACATTTACGGAACTTGACAAAAAAAAAAACTGAACATGAACAACTTTAACTGAACATTTCCTAAAAGTTCAAACATGGTTACATTTCATTTCAATTTTGGTAATGTTCTAGTAATGTTCTTTAACTGATTTGACATTGGGAATCTCTCTAAATAGTTCAGAGAACGTTAGGAAACAATGTTCTTCTGTGGGAATTTCAGTACTGCAGCATAACGTTGAAGTTTCCTCATGGTTCTATTTAAAGTTCTGTTATAAAATTGTTCAGAGGACGTTAAGAAAACATTCCAGAAAAAACACAAGAAAACTTTAGAGAACGTTCTAAGAATGTTATTTCAAACATATACCTTCCGTTCTCAGCATCAACAAAACTCTCACTATCTTAGGTTAATGAGTGCTTCTTTCCTTTGTAATGGGGTCTGTTTGAATAGACTAAAATTAACATTTTTGTTTGTGAAAAAACATGGCAGGCTGGTGGCGCAGTGGACTAATTCTATGGATAGAGAACAGCCGATTATAGGTTTGAATCTCACTGATGCTGTGTCACAATAAATGTATTTTGCATGATTAATGCCAAAGGAAATACATTTCAACGTGCTTGGAGTCCCAAAAAGTGAATCCAAATAAGCTAGCAGTGTTATTAAAATCATGTTGAAACATTCAGTGAAAGTTTTAAGGAAGCTATTCAAAAACCTCCCCAAAAATGTGGTTCTCAGAGCGTAAATAAAACCTCAGAGAAAAACTTTCAAGGAACTAGACTAAAATGTTCTCAGAACCTCCAGCAAACCTAAAAATGAACATTTCCAGAACAGGCAAAATGTTCACTTCCATTCTCAGAACGTTTAAAAAACATTCAGTTTTACCGGTCAGAATACTTATGGCTTCGTTCCCAGAACCAATGGGAAACCAAAAACGCACGTTTCCACAACTTCCAAGGAACCAAATGTGCTAGCTTGGATGGTTTTTGTCTTGAGCCACAGTACTATACCAGCAACTCTTCTGTTAGGTGGAAGTGACTGGCAGGTGTCTGACTGGGGTGCTGCTGTGTGAACTGAAATATGGGTGAATTTGGTAAGGAACAAATGAGCCTGACAGAAATGCTTCCTTGAAGATTTGCAGTAAGAACGCATCACTTCTGCATTAGAACGTTTTCTGATTCAGTGGTTAAAGATAGAGTGCACTAGCTGTGTGTGTGGACTGTGTGTGTGTTCGAGTGTTTGAGATTATTGATGGGTTGTAGTCTTCTCTAGTATCTGGTGTCTGCTGCATTCCCTCTTCTCATTGTTTCCCCTGTGTTTCTGTTGGCTGATATCACCCTCTGCTGGCCTAGCCCTGCCAGTTAATTATTCTCTCTCTCTCTCTCTCTCTCTGTCTCTCTCTGTCTCTCTCTCTCTCTCTGTCTCTCTCTCTGTGTCTCTCTCTCTGTCTCTCTCTCTGTCTCTCTCTCTGTCTCTCTCTCTCTCTCTCTCTCTCTCTCTCTCGCTCTCTCTGTCTCGCTCTCTCTGTCTCTCTGTCTCGCTCTCTCTGTCTCGCTCTCTCTGTCTCTCTCTCTCTCTGTCTCTCTCTCTCTCTCTCTCTCTGTCTCTCTCTCTCTCTCTGTCTCTGTCTCTCTCTCTCTCTCTCTCTCTCTCTCTCTCTCTCTCTCTCTCTCTCTCTCTCTCTCTCTCTCTCTCTCTCTCTCTCTCTCTCTCTCTCTCTCTCTCTCTCTCTCTCTCTCTCTCTCTCTCTCTCTCCATCTCTGTCCCTCTCTCTCTCACACTCTCTCTCTCTCTCCTCCCTGTCTCTCTCTCTCTCTCTCTCCATCTCTGTCCCTCTCTCTCACACTCTCTCTGTCTCTTCCTGTATCCCTCTCTCTCTTCCCTCTCTGTCCCTCCCTCTCTCTCTTTCTCTCTCTCTCCTCAGCCGTGGAGGACCGGCAGCCTCTTAATGTGGCCCACCAATCCCAGGAAAGGACCTCTGTAAGTAATACACGCTGTATATACATTGTGTTGTAACTGACATCCCACCTCCGATATGTCTTCGGTCTTTGTATTTCATTATTTTCCCATCTCTCATCTCCTGTCTGTCATTCTGTCTATTATTTGTCCATCTCTCTGTCTGTCCTGCATGCCATCCATTCATCCATTCATCCTACCTGCGTTGCCATGGCTACCGTCTAGAGCCTCACACGCACCGCCTTAAAAAACCATCGACTGACCAGGGGGGTAGAGGATCTGTCCCCCAGGCCCAACTCTGCATGCTCCCACACTAAACCCAAACCACTAGTGGAGGCGGAGTTGTGCGGGCCACGCCCCTCCTCCGCATGCTCAGGCAGAAACTCCCCCTCACCCTCACTGCAGAGGCGGGGGCGGAGGGAAGAGAAGGTGAGGAGGAGGGGAAAGGAAAATACACACCCTTTAGAGCAGTACCCTCCCTCCTATGTCAGAGATGTCCATTCATTTTTGTCCATTTATTCTCACAACCACACAATTGGGTATTATAAGTAATTTAGTTCTCAGCAATCGGGTGTTGTCGGTATGTTGTTATTAGATCTATGGCTTGTGTTTGTATCTGTGTCTGCTAAGTGCTCACACATGTACTGTATGTTGTGTGTGACAGGAGGGTACCTACCGGACCCCAGAAAAGAGGTCCTCTCTGCCCAGGCCTGCCTCCTCCCTGCCCCGCCGCGCCCCCCCAGCAGAGCACGACAACACCAGCCCTGCCCCCCGCAGGCCCACCTGTAAGTAACCCTCCCCTCCACACACTGTTTCTTCAGACAGATGATATACTGCCATATTAACCAGTATTATCACATTTCACCACCAATAAACAGACATATGACACAACGGTTTAGGAGATTTGCTATTGAATTTGTTGATGATACTATGTGTAAAGACACCCTGTCCTCTCTTACTACGCACTTTCCCTTTTCACAAGTTTCTGGGATTTGACTGCTATCTATGCTATCTAATCTCTTAACTTAACAACTATCCTCTTCTCAACTCACCCCTGTTTCTCTTTTAACTTAACTATCCTCTGTTCAACTCACCTCTGTTTCTCTTTTAACTTAACTATCCTCTGTTCAACTCACCTCTGTTTCTCTTTTAACTTAACTATCCTCTGTTCAACTCACCCCTGTTTCTCTTTTAACTTAACTATCCTCTGTTCAACTCACCTCTGTTTCTCTTTTAACTTAACTATCCTCTGTTCAACTCAACTCTGTTTCTCTTTTAACTTAACTATCCTCTGTTCAACTCAACTCTGTTTCTCTTTTAACTTAACTATCCTCTGTTCAACTCACCTCTGTTTCTCTTTTAACTTAACTATCCTCTGTTCAACTCACCTCTGTTTCTCTTTTAACTTAACTATCCTCTGTTCAACTCAACTCTGTTTCTCTCTTAACTTAACTATCCTCTGTTCAACTCAACTCTGTTTCTCTTTTAACTTAACTATCCTCTGTTCAACTCAACTCTGTTTCTCTCTTAACTTAACTATCCTCTGTTCAACTCAACTCTGTTTCTCTTTTAACTTAACTATCCTCTGTTCAACTCAACTCTGTTTCTCTCTTAACTTAACTATCCTCTGTTCAACTCAACTCTGTTTCTCTTTTAACTTAACTATCCTCTGTTCAACTCAACTCTGTTTCTCTCTTAACTTAACTATCCTCTGTTCAACTCAACTCTGTTTCTCTCTTAACTTAACTATCCTCTGTTCAACTCAACTCTGTTTCTCTTTTAACTTAACTATCCTCTGTTCAACTCAACTCTGTTTCTCTTTTAACTTAACTATCCTCTGTTCAACTCAACTCTGTTTCTCTCTTAACTCAACAACTATCCTCTGTTCAACTCAACTCTGTTTCTCTCTTAACTCAACAACTATCCTCTGCTCAACTCAACTCTGTTTCTCTCTTAACTCAACAACAATCCTCTGCTCAACTCAACTCTGTTTCTCTCTTAACTCAACAACAATCCTCTGCTCAACTCTGTTTCTCTCTTAACTCAACAACTATCCTCTGCTCAACTCAACTCTGTTTCTCTCTTAACTCAACAACTATCCTCTGCTCAACTCAACTCTGTTTCTCTCTTAACTCAACAACAATCCTCTGCTCAACTCTGTTTCTCTCTTAACTCAACAACTATCCTCTGCTCAGCTCTGTTTCTCTCTTAACTTAACAACTATCCTCTGCTCAACTCAACTCTGTTTCTCTCTTAACTCAACAACTATCCTCTGCTCAACTCAACTCTTTTTCTCTCTTAACTCAACAACTATCCTCTGCTCAACTCAACTCTGTTTCTCTCTTAACTCAACAACTATCCTCTGCTCAACTCTGTTTCTCTCTTAACTCAACAACAATCCTCTACTCAACTCTGTTTCTCTCTTAACTCACAACTATCCTCTGCTCAACTCAACTCTGTTTCTCTCTTAACTCAACAACTATCCTCTGCTCAACTCAACTCTTTTTCTCTCTTAACTCAACAACTATCCTCTGCTCAACTCAACTCTGTTTCTCTCTTAACTCAACAACTATCCTCTGCTCAACTCAACTCTGTTTCTCTCTTAACTCAACAACTATCCTCTGCTCAACTCAACTCTGTTTCTCTCTTAACTCAACAACTATCCTCTGCTCAACTCAACTCTGTTTCTCTCTTAACTCAATAACTATCCTCTGCTCAACTCTGTTTCTCTCTTAACTCAACAACAATCCTCTACTCAACTCTGTTTCTCTCTTAACTCAACAACTATGCTCTGCTCAACTCAACTCTGTTTCTCTCTTAACTCACAACTATCCTCTGCTCAACTCAACTCTGTTTCTCTCTTAACTCACAACTATCCTCTGCTCAACTCAACTCTGTTTCTCTCTTAACTCAACAACTATCCTCTGTTCAACTCAACTCTGTTTCTCTCTTAACTCACAACTATCCTCTGCTCAACTCAACTCTGTTTCTCTCTTAACTCAACAACTATCCTCTGCTCAACTCAACTCTGTTTCTCTCTAACTTAACAACTATCCTCTTCTCAACTCTGTTTCTCTCTTAACTCAACAACTATCCTCTGCTCAACTCTGTTTCTCTCTTAACTCAACAACTATCCTCTGCTCAACTCTGTTTCTCTCTTAACTCAACAACTATCCTCTGCTCAACTCTGTTTCTCTCTTAACTCAACAACTATCCTCTGCTCAACTCTGTTTCTCTCTTAACTCAACAACTATCCTATCCCCCTTCACTCCCCCTCTCCTCCTCTTACTCCTCCTCCTCCCTCTTCTCCTCCTCCTCTTCTTCTCCTCTAACTCCTCCTCCTCCTCAACTTACTCCTCCTCCTCCCTCTTCTCCTCCTCCTCTTCTTCTCCTCTAACTCCTCCTCTAACTCCTCCTCCTCCTCCACTAACTCCTCCTCCTTCTCCAACTCCTCCTCCTCCCTCTTCTCCTCCTCCTCCCCCTTTCCTCCTCCTCCCCCTCTCCTCCTCCTCCTCCCCCCTCTCCTCCTCCTCCTTCTCCTCTAACTCATCCTCCTCCCTCTTCTCCTCCTCCTCCCCCTTCCCTCCTCCTCCCCCTCTCCTCCTCCTCCTCCCCCCCTCTCCTCCTCCTCCTTCTACTCTAACTCATCCTCCTCCCTCTTCTCCTCCTCCTCCCCGTTCCCTCCTCCTCCCCCTCTCCTCCTCCTCCTTCTCCTCTAACTCATCCTCCTCCCTCTAACTCCTCCTCCTCCCCCTCTCCTCCCCCTCTCCTCCTCCTCCTCCTCTTCTCCTCCTCCTCCCCCTTTCCTCCTCCTCCCCCCTCTCCTCCTCCTCCTTCTCCTCTAACTCCTCCTCCTCCCTCTTCCCCCTGTAGCAATTCAAACTGAGCCCAGAGGGGAGCACAGGTCTGGGAGGTCCCCTAGTATCGCAGGTAGATCACAGATAGATCCACTCTGTCATCCACACCACGCCCTGGCTGTCTCTCACTAGCTTTGATAGATCCACTCTGTCATCCACACCACGCCCTGGCTGTCTCTCACTAGCTTTGATAGATCCACTCTGTCATCCACACCACGCCCTGGCTGTCTCTCACTAGCTTTGATAGATCCACTCTGTCATCCACACCACGCCCTGGCTGTCTCTCACTAGCTTTGATAGATCCACTCTGTCATCCACACCACGCCCTGGCTGTCTCTCACTAGCTTTGATAGATCCACTCTGTCATCCACACCACGCCCTGGCTGTCTCTCACTAGCTTTGATAGATCCACTCTGTCATCCACACCACGCCCTGGCTGTCTCTCACTAGCTTTGATAGATCCACTCTGTCATCCACACCACACCCTGGCTGTCTCTCACTAGCTTTGATAGATCCACTCTGTCATCCACACCACGCCCTGGCTGTCTCTCACTAGCTTTGATAGATCCACTCTGTCATCCACACCACGCCCTGGCTGTCTCTCACTAGCTTTGGTCCTGTTCCCCTGCTAAGACGTTGCTGACGCATGCCAGATCTTACAATGCCTGGATAGGTATTTTACGTATCAGCTAACCACATCATATTTTATAGCATTATGGTGCCCAACGGAAAAGTCCATGATATGGCACGCAGCCATTGGTTGATGCATGCAACGTCTGAGCAGGGGAACGCAAACTCTGTCTGCATGTTTATCAATCAGCCATTTTGTTTTGTCTTATTGATGAAGTCAGTGACCGTCATGTTATTGCTCTGTAAAAGTATTATATATACTGCTCAAAAAAATAAAGGGAACACTTAAACAACACATCCTAGATCTGAATGAAAGAAAAAATCTTATTAAATACTTTTTTCTTTACATAGTTGAATGTGCTGACAACAAAATCACACAAAAATAATCAATGGAAATCCAATTTATCAACCCATGGAGGTCTAGATTTGGAGTCACACTCAAAATTAAAGTGGAAAACCACACTACAGGCTGATCCAACTTTGATGTAATGTCATTAAAACAAGTCAAAATGAGGCTCAGTAGTGTGTGTGGCCTCCACGTGCCTGTATGATCTCCCTACAACGCCTGGGCATGCTCCTGATGAGGTGGCGGATGGTCTCCTGAGGGATCTCCTCCCAGACCTGGACTAAAGCATCCGCCAACTCCTGGACAGTCTGTGGTGCAACGTGGCGTTGGTGGATGGAGCGAGACATGATGTCCCAGATGTGCTCAATTGGATTCAGGTCTGGGGAACGGGCAGGCCAGTCCATAGCATCAATGCCTTCCTCTTGCAGGAACTGCTGACACACTCCAGCCACATGAGGTCTAGCATTGTCTTGCATTAGGAGGAACCCAGGGCCAACCGCACCAGCAGATGGTCTCACAAGGGGTCTGAGGATCTCATCTCGGTATCTAATGGCAGTCAGGTTACCTCTGGCGAGCACTTGGAGGGCTGTGCGGCCCCCCAAAGAAATGCCACCCCACACCATGACTGACCCACCGCCAAACTGGTCACGCTGGAGGATGTTGCAGGCAGCAGAACGTTCTCCACGGCATCTCCAGACTCTGTCACGTCTGTTACGTGCTCAGTGTGAACCTCCTTTCATCTGTGAAGAGCACAGGGTGCCAGTGGCGATTTTGCCAATCTTGGTGTTCTCTGGCAAATGCCAAACGTCCTGCACGGTGTTGGGCTGTAAGCACAACCCCCACCTGTGGACGTTGGGCCCTCATACCACCCTCATGGAGTCTGTTTCTGACCGTTTGAGCAGACACATGCACATTTGTGGCCTGCTGGAGGTCATTTTGCAGGGCTCTGGCAGTGCTTCTCCTGCTCCTCCTTGCACAAAGGCGGAGGTAGCGGTCCTGCTGCTGGGTTGTTGCCCTCCTACGGCCTCCTCCACGTCTCCTGATGTACTGGCCTGTCTCCTGGTAGCGCCTCCATGCTCTGGACACTTCGCTGACAGACACAGCTAACCTTCTTGCCACAGCTCGCATTGATGTGCCATCCTGGATGAGCTGCACTACCTGAGCCACTTGTGTGGGTTGTAGACTCCGTCTCATGCTACCACTAGAGTGAAAGCACCGCCAGCATTCAAAAGTGACCAAAACATCAGCCAGGAAGCATAGGAACTGAGAAGTGGTCTGTGGTCCCCACCTGCAGAACCACTCCTTTATTGGGGGTGGCTTGCTAATTGCCTATAATTTCCACCTGTTTTCTATTCCATTTGCACAACAGCATGTGAAATTTATTGTCAATCAGTGTTGCTTCCTAAGTGGACAGTTTGATTTCACAGAAGTGTGATTGACTTGGAGTTACATTGTGTTGTTTAAGTGTTCCCTTTATTTTTTTGAGCAGTGTATTATGTCCTAGCTACCAGCAAACACATCACAATCATTCATGCTGTTTAGTTATTGGGTTATTTTGCCAGCCTGCTTTATTGTGTTCTGGTTTAGTTCTATTCCGTCTCAGCTACTTGATGTCAAGGTCTTTTGTCTTGTTTGTCAAGGTAGTGTTTGCCATCAAGTTGAAGTTGTGTGTCAATACTCTAGTCTCTCTCTCTGTATATCTCTCTCTCTTTTTCTTTCTTTCTTTCTTTCTTTCTTTCTTTCTTTCTTTCTTTCTTTCTTTCTTTCTTTCTTTCTCTCTTTCTCTCTCTCTCTCTCTCTCTCTCTCTCTCTCTCTGTCTCGCTCTCTCTGTCTCGCTCTCTCTGTCTCGCTCTCTCTCTCTCTCTCTCTCTCTCTCTCTCTCTCTCTCTCTGTGTCTGTCTCTGTCTGTCTCTGTCTGTCTGTCTCTCTCTCTGTCTCTGTCACCATCTCTCTCCTCTCTCTCTCTCTCTCTCTCTCTCTCTCTCTCTCTCTCTCTCTCTCTCTGTCTCTGTCTTTATCACAGTTCCACCCTGACTTCTGTTACCTCTCTGTCTCCCACCCAGTCGGCACAAACTCGTCGGCCCGTTCCCGTTCTGCCCGGAGCGGAGCCTCCACGCCCCACACCCCCGGCTCCACAGCGGTCACCCCAGGCACACCACCCAGCTACTCTTGCCGCACCCCTGGGAGTCGCACCCCCGGCAGCCACACACCCAAGTCTCTCAGGTTGATAGTCTACACTTTAGAGAAGTGGGCCAGCAACCTGGGGGTTGCCGGTTGAAATCCCACATCGTCAATGAAAGCTTGTGTGTGTGTGTGTGTGGCTGCATATGTGTGTGAGTCTCAGGGATTTGGGTTTGTAAGCAAAATGACATATGTCCGTTCTCTGCAAGATAGTAGACAAAGTTGTTCTGTTGTTCTATTCAGCCTCCTCACTCAGGAGAAGAAGTTTGCTGTGATCCGCACACCGCCCAAGTCACCCTCCACCACGCCCAAGCAGCTGCGCGTCCTCAACCAGCCCCTGCCCGACCTGAAGAACATCAAGTCCAAGATCGGCTCCACAGACAACATGAAGTACCAGCCCAAAGGTGGACAGGTGAGATGACAACCACTCAGCATAGGGGATATGGCCTGTGTTGAATACCACTGTGGTCACCAGTCGTGGCTCTCTTGCGGTCTCTCTGTCTGTTTCTCTCTGTCTAACCATCTCTCTCTCCCTTTCTCTCTCTCTCTCTTTCCCTCCCTGTTCCCTGTTCCCTGTTCCCTGTTCCCTGTTCCCTTCTCTGTTCCATGTTCCCTGCACCCTCTCCCTCTCCTCTCCTCTCCTCTCCTCTTCCCTCCACTTCCTTCTTGTTTCTCCTCTCCTCTCCTCTCCTCTCCTCTCCTCTCCTCTCCTCTCCTCTCCTCTCCTCTCCTCTCCTCTTCCCTCCACTTCCTTCTTGTTTCTCCTCTCCTCTCCTCTTCCCTCCACTTCCTTCTTGTTTCTCCTCTCCTTTCCTCTCCTCTCCTCTCCTCTGCTCTCCTCTCCTCTTCTCTCCTCATCTCTTTTCTCCTCTCCTCTCCTCTTTCCTCCACTTCCTTCTTGTTTCTCCTCTCCTCTCCTCTCCTCTCCTCTCCTCTCCTCTCCTCTCCTCTCCTCTTTCCTCCACTTCCTTCTTGTTTCTCCTCTCCTCTCCTCTCCTCTCCTCTCCTCTCCTCTCCTCTCCTCTCCTCTCCTCTCCCTCTCCTCTCCTCTCCTCTTCCCTCCACTTCCTTCTTGTTTCTCCTCTCCTCTCCTCTCCTCTCCTCTCCTCTTCCCTCCACTTCCTTCTTGTTTCTCCTCTCCTCTCCTCTCCTCTCCTCTTTTCTCCTCTCCTCTCCTCTCCTCTCCTCTCCTCTCCTCTCCTCTCCTCTCCTCTCCTCTCCTCTCCTCTCCTCTCCTCTCCTCTCCATCATAAAGCACTGCATCTGTTTCTGGTCCTGCTACATTGCACCTGCCCACCCACATTCTCAGTCTCCCACTCCCTGTGTGTGCTGTTTCTCCATCTCTGCCAAAGCAAATGTTTATCCTCCCTTCTCATTAGTCGAGAGTTGTTTACCCTCTGGTCCGATTGGTTGACAGTTGTTTACCCTCTGGTCTGATTGGTTGAGGGCTGTTTGACCTCTGGCATGATAAGGAGAAGTGGATTTGAACCAGAAGTACCGGTCTGTAGTCATTTCAGCTCCATGGAAGTTTACAGCTAGCCTGGTTCCAGATCTGTTTGTACTGTCTTACCAACTCCTTTCATCGTTTGGAATCAGGTCAGGGTTGGGTGCCCCCTTGAGGTCATAAGCAATGGCAAAATGTGTCCAATTGGAGGTAATTACTGTAGCTTTAAAACTGCTAAATGTTCTCTCAGCCTCATGACAAGATGTGTAGAATAGCATTTTAAAACTTCAAATGTTTCTCTCTGCACCATGGCAAAAATGTGTTGAAAAGTTAAATGTTTTCTCCCCAAAATATCTGCTTTCTTAAAAAACACTTTGTCCAGCCCTGTTTTCCCTGACAACAATGGGAGTTGGCTATACAGCAAAAACAGATCTGAGATCAGGATATACATGACATTAAGGCAGGGAAATATCCTACACACAAGTACCAGTGGCTGTGTTCTTGTGGTAGTTTCTTCCTCATTCCCTACTCTGACAGACGCAATTAGCCAGAGAGGTCTTTAGCTCATGCAGAAAACAATCCAGCCTGTCTACTCACTCGCTCACTCACAGTGTACATATTTAACCAGCAAGCTGAGTCTAATAACAAACATACAGCAGTTGCTGTTATATGAATCTTTCAGAATGGAGAATCCCTATTGGCTATTGAGGTTTGTTTTCATCCTTGATGTTGAAGGACCTTTGTTCTGTGAGAGGAGTGGAAGACAGGGCTGAGTTTAATGAGCTCTAGTCTGGTGTTGCAGTCTGGACGAAGGCTCAGGGCTTCAGTGTAACACAGCCTCAGTGAAAATTAGAAAACATCATGAACCCCAGAATAATTTATACATCTCAAAATGAATCCAATAAGTTCTATCTTCCAATGGAAAATCTTTATTTTGGTGCAGCGATTTCACTGCAATATTTTGTGGTGACCTGTAACCCCTCTATGAGTCTACCCACTTGTATTTGCTGTAGGCAGCTATTTAGGATCTCTATTTAGATTCTCTATTTAGGCAGCTATTTAGGATCTTTATTTAGAATCTCTATTTAGGCAGCTATTTAGGATCTCTATTTAGAATCTCTATTTAGGCAGCTATTTAGGATCTCTATTTAGAATCTCTATTTAGGCAGCTATTTAGGATCTCTATTTAGAATCTCTATTTAGGCAGCTATTTAGGATCTCTATTTAGAATCTCTGTTTAGGCAGCTATTTAGAATCTCTATTTAGAATCTCTATTTAGGCAGCTATTTAGGATCTCTATTTAGAATCTCTATTTAGGCAGCTATTTAGGATCTCTATTTAGAATCTCTATTTAGGCAGCTATTTAGGATCTCTATTTAGAATCTCTATTTAGGCAGCTATTTAGGATCTCTATTTAGAATCTTTATTTAGGCAGCTATTTAGGATCTCTATTTAGAATCTCTATTTAGGCAGCTATTTAGGATCTCTATTTAGAATCTCTATTTAGGCAGCTATTTAGGATCTCTATTTAGAATCTATATTTAGAATCTCTATTTAGGCAGCATATTTAGAATCTCTATTTAGGCAGCATATTTAGAATCTCTATTTAGGCAGCATATTTAGAATCTCTATTTAGGCAGCATATTTAGAATCTCTATTTAGGCAGCATATTTAGAATCTCTATTTAGGCAGCATATTTAGAATCTCTATTTAGGCAGCATATTTAGAATCTCTATTTAGGCAGCATATTTAGAATCTCTGGTGCTTTGTCATTGACTGACCTTGTAGAGATGGTCATGTTTTAGCAGCTTTAGAATCTGCAAAACAAATTAGATGAAAAGCACAGGTGCGTGTGTGTATTTATATGTGTGTTTGACTGTGTGTATTCCCACTTGTGTGTGTCTGCGTTTAATTGTCACACGTGTGGGTCCTCAGGTGACAGGAGAATCCAGGTCAGAGTCTGGTTGATGAAATACTAGGTTTGTAGGCCAGGGTTCTCCTTTCCAGAGACATACCAGCTTGTGTTGACTCATTGGCTCACGTCTCATTCCAACCACGTCTCTTGTGATCGCTACACGGTATAGGTCTTGCCAGTCCTGTATTTCAGACAAGTATTTGTACCTTAAATAAAAAATAAAAAATCGGAAATGATTACCTTATGACCATTAAGAACACCTGCCCTCAGAATAGCCTCAAGTCAATATTGGGAAGGTGTTCTAAATGTTTTGTACACTCAGTATATATGTGACGTCGTGGCATGGATTCTACAAGGTGTTCTTAATGTTTTGTACACTCAGTATATATGTGACGTCGTGGCATGGATTCTACAAGGTGTTCTTAATGTTTTGTACACTCAGTATATATGTGACGTCGTGGCATGGATTCTACAAGGTGTTCTTAATGTTTTGTACACTCAGTATAAATGTGACGTCGGAGCATGGATTCTACAAGGTGTTCTTAATGTTTTGTACACTCAGTGTATATGTGACGTCGGGGCATGGATTCCACAAGGTGTTCTTAATGTTTTGTACACTCAGTATAAATGTGACGTCGGAGCATGGATTCTACAAGGTGTTCTTAATGTTTTGTACACTCAGTGTATATGTGACGTCGGGGCATGGATTCCACAAGGTGTTCTTAATGTTTTGTACACTCAGTATAAATGTGACGTCGGAGCATGGATTCTACAAGGTGTTCTTAATGTTTTGTACACTCAGTATAAATGTGACGTCGGAGCATGGATTCTACAAGGTGTTCTTAATGTTTTGTACACTCAGTGTATATGTGACGTCGGGGCATGGATTCCACAAGGTGTTCTTAATGTTTTGTACACTCAGTATAAATGTGACGTCGGAGCATGGATTCTACAAGGTGTTCTTAATGTTTTGTACACTCAGTGTATATGTGACGTCGGGGCATGGATTCCACAAGGTGTTCTTAATGTTTTGTACACTCAGTGTATATGTGACGTCGGGGCATGGACTCTACAAGGTGTTGAAAGCGTTCCACAGGGATGCTGGCCCATGTTGACTCCAATCCTTCCCACAGTTGTGTCAAGTTGGCTGGATGTCCTTTGGCTGGTGGACCATTCTTGATACACACGGGAAACTGTTGAGCGTGGAAAAACCCAGCAGCATTGCAGTTCTTGACACAAACCGGTGTGCCTGGAACCTACTACAATACCCCGTTCAAAGGCACTTATATATTTTGTTTTGCCCATTTATCCTCTAAATTGCACACATAAACAATCCATGTCTCAATTGTCTCAAGGTTTAAAAATCCTTCTTTAACCTGTCTCCTCCCCTTTATCTACATTGATTGAAGTGGATTTAACAGGTGACATCAATAAGGAATCATAGCGTTCAACTGGATTCACCTGGTCAGTCTATGTCAATGAAAGAGCAGGTGTCTTAATGTTTTGTACACTCAGTGTACATAATATGATTATTAATCCAAATAAATATCAACGTACAGATACTGTACACATAATGTAAATGCAATTATTTGCAACGTATGGACATACGGACACGATTACACGAAGCACTGCATGACCAGCCGTCACGTATAAACAATATGATTATCATTCTACGTAAATATCGATATACAGAAACTGTACATACTGATGTCAATGCAAGTACCGGGCAGCAGATAGCCTAGCGATTAAGAGTACCGGGCGGCAAGTAGACTAGCGGTTAAGAGTACCGGGCGGCAAGTAGCCTAGCGGTTAAGAGTACCGGGCGGCAAGTAGCTTAGCGGTTAAGAGTACCGGGCGGCAAGTAGCCTAGCGGTTAAGATTACCGGGCGGCAAGTAGCTTAGCGGTTAAGAGTACCGGGCGGCAAGTAGACTAGCGGTTAAGAGTACCGGGCGGCAAGTAGCCTAGCGGTTAAGAGTACCGGGGGGCAAGTAGCCTAGCGGTTAAGAGTACCGGGCGGCAGGTAGCCTAGCGGTTAAGAGTACCGGGCGGCAGGTAGCCTAGCGGTTAAGAGTACCGGGCGGCAGGTAGCCTAGCGGTTAAGAGTACCGGGCGACAAGTAGCCTAGCGGTTAAGAGTACCGGGCGGCAGGTAGCCTACCGGTTAAGAGTACCGGGCGGCAGGAAGCATAGCGGTTAAGAGTACTGGGCGGCAGGTAGCCTAGCGGTTAAGAGTACCGGGCGGCAGGTAGCCTAGCGGTTAAGAGTACCGGGCGGCAGGTAGCCTAGCGGTTAAGAGTACCGGGCGGCAGGTAGCCTAGCGGTTAAGAGTACCGGGCGGCAGGTAGCCTAGCGGTTAAGAGTACCGGGCGGCAGGTAGCCTAGCGGTTAAGAGTACCGGGCGGCAAGTAGCCTAGCGGTTAAGAGTACCGGGCGGCAAGTAGCCTAGCGGTTCAGAGTACCGGGCGGCAAGTAGCCTAGCGGTTCAGAGTACCGGGCGGCAAGTAGCCTAGCGGTTCAGAGTACCGGGCGGCAAGTAGCCTAGCGGTTAAGAGTACCGGGCGGCAAGTAGCCTAGCGGTTAAGAGTACCGGGCGGCAAGTAGCCTAGCGGTTAAGAGTACCGGGCGGCAAGTAGCCTAGCGGTTAAGAGTACCGGGCGGCAAGTAGCCTAGCGGTTAAGAGTACCGGGCGGCAAGTAGCCTAGCGGTTAAGAGTACCGGGCGGCAAGTAGCCTAGCGGTTAAGAGTACCGGGCGGCAAGTAGCCTAGCGGTTAAGAGTACCGGGCGGCAAGTAGCCTAGCGGTTAAGAGTACCGGGCGGCAAGTAGCCTAGCGGTTAAGAGTACCGGGCGGCAAGTAGCCTAGCGGTTAAGAGTACCGGGCGGCAAGTAGCCTAGCGGTTAAGAGTACCGGGCGGCAAGTAGTCTACCGGTTAAGAGTACCGGGCGGCAGGTAGCCTAGCGGTTAAGAGTACCGGGCGGCAGATAGCCTAGCGGTTAAGAGCGTTGGACCAGTAACTGAAAGGTTGCTGGTTCTTATCCCTAGAGCCAACTAGGTTAAACATTGGTCGATGTGCTCTTGAGCAAGGCATTTAAACTTAGTTGCTCATGTAAGTCGCTCTGGAAAAGATCGTCTGTTAAATGACAATAGAATCGATTACAAATAAATAAAAATTACACATTGAGCTATTCACACATTTTATAGAGGCATATACAGTTTTTTATTGGTTTTTAGATTGAGATTTTAAACCAGAAGGTGGACTTGTTTCATCAAAGTGTGGATCCAAGGAGAATCTGAAGAACTCTCTACACTGTGGAGGCAGTGTATGTACTGCTCTGCTTTCTCTCCATTCCTGCCTTGATTTTCCTCTCTTTTATCTGGCTTTTTCTCAACTCTTTCTTTCAGATGGGGTCCCCGGTCCATTTTCTTGCCTCTGGTTTCATTGGTACTGTGTATTTCTCTAATTGATCTGTTAGTCAGTCTGTATTGAGTGTGTGCTTCATGTACCATGGTAATTCTCTTCAAAACAGGGTACATTTGAGTAGCAGAATGATGTCAAACAACAACGTTTTGATATCCCACATTCCTATTATATTATATCTATGTCCTCCAACTATGTCCTCCAACTATGTCCTCCTACTATGTCCTCCTACTATGTCCTGCTACTATGTCCTCCAACTATCTCCTCCTACTATGTCCTCCAACTATCTCCTCCAACTATGTCCTCCAACTATGTCCTCCTACTATGTCCTCCAACTATGTCCTCCAACTATCTCCTCCTACTATGTCCTCCAACTATGTCCTCCAACTATGTCCTCCAACTATGTCCTCCTACTATGTCCTCCAACTATGTCCTCCTACTATGCCATTGGAGAATGAATGAAGGAATGAATTGATGGATTAATGAATGAATGAATGGTTTAATTAATGGATGCATGGGTTAATGAATGAATGGTTTAATTAATGGATGGATGGGTTAATGAATGAATGAAGGAATGAATTGATGGATGAATGAATGAATGGTTTAATTAATGGATGGATGGGTTAATGAATGAATGAAGGAATTAATTGATGGGTTAATGAACGAATGAATGAATTGATGGATGGATGAATAGATGGATGAATGAATTAATGAATTGATGGATGGATGAATGGATGGTTTAATTAATTAATGGATGGATTCATGAATTAATGGATGGATGTATGGGTGAATGAATAACTGATTGAATGGGCTTGCGAGCTAGCGAATAAACCACAGAATGAACTAATTATAATAAACAGAGGAATGAATGTCTGAGTGTTACAGAGTATGGATGCTGTCGTCTTCATACCAAGTGTTAAACTGGACTTTAGCCATGTCCAGTCTAAGTGTGGCTCCCTGGACAAAATCCAGTACGCACCCACCGGGGGAAACGTGAGTGTCTCAACACAGTGTGTTTACAAACCCTGCTCTAACCAACCTCTCACTCACTAACCAACAGGCATGGATGATAGTGAATCGTGGTATCACTGTGACAGTGTTTTCTATGGATGGTGGATGGTGGTGAATCGTGGTATCACTGTGACAGTGTTTTCTATGGATGGTGGATGGTGGTGAATCGTGGTATCACTGTGACAGTGTTTTCTATGGATGGTGGATGGTGGTGAATCGTGGTATCACTGTGACAGTGTTTTCTATGGATGGTGGATGGTGGTGAATCGTGGTATCACTGTGACAGTGTTTTCTATGGATGGTGGATGGTGGTAAAGTAATCCTTATAACCCCCCCTTAAAGATTTAGATGCACTATTGTAAAGTGGTTGTTCCACTGGATATTATAAGGTGAATGCACCAATTTGTAAGTCGCTCTGGATAAGAGCGTCTGCTAAATGACTTAAATGTAAATGTTAAATGTGGTGAATCGTGGTATCACTGTGACAGTGTTTTCTATGGATGGTGGTGAATCGTGGTATCACTATGACAGTGTTTTCTATGGATGGTGGATGGTGGTGAATCGTGGTATCACTGTGACAGTGTTTTCTATTGCTTTGCTTTGCGTCTTGATTAATAAAGACATGGCGATTTGGGTTTTTAATCACATTCCTTACTCAGTTTTCAGTTTAGTCTTGGCACAAAGCACAGCTACCTAACCTCGTAGTGGTTTTCAGTACAGTATCCTGTCTGTGCATACAGGGTAATAAAAAACTATCCTAAAATAGTATTTTAACATAGTCCTTTAAATTGTATTTTAACATAGTCATTTAGCATAGAGTTTTAACTGTATGTATCCTGTCACAACAGCCAGAGACGTCACTCAAAGGACATCTGGCCCACCCACCTATTGTTCATCTAGCAACATGAACTGAATCAAAATAAACACTGAAGATCAATTAAAACACCTGTTCTCTGACTTGTTACTTAGCACTGGTGTTCTCTGTGATGTAATCAATAGCCACATTCCAGAAGGTCTGCAAAGCTGACATCTACACAGGCGTAGTGAAATTTGGTTCTGACTGCTTTGCATATTGTCTGGAATACGGCCAATGTGTTTAGTGCTTGTTGTTGTGTTAATGTCTGCTTTGATGTTCTAGATTGATTTGTTTATTGTGGTAGATTGACTGGTTTCAGTTGATTGTGTGATGTCGGTGTCTTGTGTGATGTCGGTGTCTTGTGTGATGTCGGTGTCTTGTGTGATGTCAGTGTCGTCTTGTGTGATGTCAGTGTCGTCTTGTGTGATGTCAGTGTCGTCTTGTGTGATGTCAGTGTCGTCTTGTGTGATGTCAGTGTCGTCTTGTGTGATGTCAGTGTAATCTTGTGTAATCTTGTGTGATGTCAGTGTCGTCTTGTGTGATGTCAGTGTCGTATTGTGTGATGTCAGTGACGTATTGTGTGATGTCAGTGACGTATTTTGTGATGTCAGTGACATATTGTGTGATGTCAGTGACATATTGTGTGATGTCAGTGACATATTGTGTGATGTCAGTGACATATTGTGTGATGTCAGTGTCATATTGTGTGATGTCAGTGGTGTCATATTGTGTGATGTCAGTACAATATTGTGTGATGTCAGTGTCATATTGTGTGATGTCAGTGATGTCTTGTGTGATGTCAGTACAATATTGTGTGATGTCAGTGACGTCTTGTGTGATGTCAGTGTCGTATTATGTGATGTCAGTGTCGTCTTGTGTGATGTCAGTGTCGTCTTGTGTGATGTCAGTGACATATTGTGTGATGTCAGTGTCGTCTTGTGTGATGTCAGTGTCGTATTGTGTGATGTCAGTGTCGTCTTCTGTGATGTCAGTGACATATTGTGTGATGTCAGTGACATATTGTGTGATGTCAGTGTCGTCTTGTGTGATGTCAGTGACATATTGTGTGATGTCAGTGACATATTGTGTGATGTCAGTGATGTCTTGTGGGATGTACACCAACTGTCCCTGTTGAGTGAGGTGGTTACAGTGATTTTGTAGTGATCGCTATTCTTCAGGCAGTTTGTTTCACAGATTGATGATGTCCTTAATCTGTTGAGTGCTACTTTCTGTTCTTCCTTAAATGTATGCATTTTTATTAATGATCTTTCATTGAAGAAAATTAGGATACAGTAAATTATGGTAAATTCTGCATAATTTCAAGGTATTGTCCTACAGCCCTTCAGATCTAAAATGTGGCAGTCCCTTCCCTCAGTGCAGTATAAGACAGTGTCTGAATGCGCCTCTCGCAGGTCCACATCACCACCAAGAAGATAGACCTGAGCCACATCACCTCCAAATGTGGATCAATGTCCAACATCCGTCACCGGCCAGGTAATCAGCACTTTTTTAGTTGATTCATTAATATTGAGTGATTATCTAATAGAGAGAGTATTCCAATCTTTTGGATGAACAGGGCATAAGAACAATACATTTCTAGTTACACTTTCATACATGACATTTTTATGCTGTACCTCAGACAAGTCACTAACTGTAGTTTAATTAGCAATGGACTATTAATCCTACAGGCATTTTGTCCTGTGTAGTTACATAGTTCAACTATTGCTTCTGTTAATTGCTCCCCCCCCCCCCCCAAAAAAAAAAAGATATAGATGTACTATTGTAAAGTGGTTGTTCCACTGGATATCATAAGGTGAATGCACCAATTTGTAAGTTATTCTGGATAAGAGCCTCTGCTAAATGACGTAAATGTTTATATGAGTATTGATTCATTCATATCCTTTACTTCTCCTCTCTTCTTCTCCTTTCCTCTCTCCTCTTTTTCTCTTCTCCTCTCTCTTCTCTCCTCTCTTCTTTTCTTCTCCCCTCTCTTCTCCTCTCTCCTCTCTTCTTCTCTTCTTCTCCCCTCTCTTCTCCTCTCTCCTCTCTTCTTCTCTTCTCCTCTCTCCTCTCTTCTTCTCTTCTCTCTCCTCTCTTCTTCTCTTCTTCTCTTCTCTCTCCTCTCTTCTTCTCTTCTTCTCCTGTCTCCTCTCTTCTTCTCCTCTCTCCTCTCTTCTTCTCTTCTTCTCCCCTCTCTTCTTCTCTTCTTCTCCTCTCTCCTCTTCTCTTCTTCTCCTCTCTTCTCCTCTCTCCTCTCTTCTCCTCCTCTCTTCTCCTCACTTCCTACTCTTCTCTTCCCGTCTTCTCCTCTCCCCTATTCTCTTCCTCTCCTCTCTCCTCCTGTATTCCTCTTCTCTCTCCCTTCTCTCTCCTTCCTCTCTACCTCTCCTACAGGGGGTGGTAACGTGCGTATCGAGAGTGTGAAGCTGGACTTCAAGGACAAGGCCGAGGCCAAAGTGGGCTCACTGGCTAACGCCAGTCACACCCCCGGGGGAGGACAAATCATGGTGAGACAGTCTACAGTAAAATACAGTACAGGGTCATGTTCATTAGGCACCAAACAGAAGAAAACGGACTGAAACAGGGAGGGACTACCTGGACTTTTCCAATAAGAAACTCTCATTTTCGTTTTCGATTGCAAAACGTTTTAAAACATGTTCAGTTGCGTTCCCTAATGGACACGACCTAGGTTTACATAGATGGCTTAGTGGTTTAGAGCATGGTGCTGGCAAAAGCAGGGTTGTGGGTTTGATTCCAACATGGGCCATGATTAACCCTCTCCCCCTCTCTCTCTCTCTCTCTCTCTCTCTCTGTCTCTCTCTCAGATCGAGAGCCACAAGCTGACATTCCGTGACACGGCCAAGGCGCGCGTGGACCACGGGGCAGACGTTATCACCCTGTCCCCAGGTGGCACGGGGGGCACATCCCCCCACCGTCTCAGCAACGTGTCATCCACGGGCAGCCTCAACCTCCTGGACTGCCCCCAGCTGTCCACACTGGCCCAGGACGTCACCATGGCCCTGGCCAAGCAAGGCTTATGAGCCTCCTGCCTCCTCCATTGCCCCCTGGTTCCTAGTCCTCCATCTCCCCCTGGACCTCCTGGATCCCTTGGACCCCCTGGTCTTAACATCCCTCTTCAAAATTTCTCCGTCGGCCCTCCACTGCAACAACCCTTCGCCGTCGTCCCCCAAGATAAGAAACCAGACGACTGTGATCAGAGTATCAGAGTCCATCTTCCATCATTCCACTCCCCCTCCCTCGCTCCTCCATAGGAAAACATGCTATTTAAACTACCACCACCAGGGGGATTTTATTGACTGACTCTAGGATGTTTGTTCTTCTTCTTTCTGTTCTAAGGGATGTGCTCGACTCTGCTAGGGTGTGTTGTGTTGTTCTTTTGGCTTCTTTTCATTCCATGTTGAACGTTCTTTGGGACAGTACTGTAGATGGCCAGTGTGCTAGCTAGCTAAGCCATTGAAACAGGTACAGAGATAGTGTTTATAGGGTATTATCGGTTATCTAAGACTTTACAGTGATTCTTATTGTGTGGCAATGATCTCAAAGACATTCCATTTGGCCTAGGATATTAAGCGGCCCAGCCTGGTTTCATTCCCAACATACACTATATATACAGAAGTATGTGGACACCCCTTCAAGTTAGTGGATTCGGCTATTTCAACCACACCCGTTGCTGAAAGGTGTATAAAATTGAGCACACAGCCATGCAATCTCCATAGACAACCATTTGCAGTCGAATGGCCTTACTGAAGAGCTTAGTGGCTTATAACATGGCACCGTCATGGGATGCCACCTTTCCAACAAGTCAGTTTGTCAAATTTCTGCCCTGCCAGAGCTGCCCTGGTCAACTGTAAGTGCTGTTATTGTAAAGTGGAAACGTCCAGGAGCAACAACGTCTCAGCCGCGAAGTGGTAGACCACACAAGCGCACAGAACAGGACCACCAAGTGCTGAAGAGTGTAGCGTGTAAAAATCGTCTGTCCTCGGTTGCAACACTCACTACCGAGTTCTAAACTGCCTCTGGAAGCAACGTCAGCACAATAACTGTTCGTCGGGGGCTTCATGAAATGGATTTCAATGACCGAGCAGCCGCACACAAGCCTAAGATCACCATGCACAATGCCAAGCGTCAGCTGGAGTGGTGTAACGCTCGCCGCCACTGGACTATGGAGCAGTGGAAACGTGTTCTCTAGAGTGATCAAATCAAATCAAATCAAATTTATATAGCCCTTCTTACATCAGCTGATATCTCAAAGTGCTGTACAGAAACCCAGCCTAAAACCCCAAACAGCAAGCAATGCAGGTGTAGAAGCACGGTGGCTAGGAAAAACTCCCTAGAAAGGCCAAAACCTAGGAAGAAACCTAGAGAGGAACCAGGCTATGAGGGGTGGCCAGTCCTCTTCTGGCTGTGCCGGGTGGAGATTATAACAGCACATGGCCTAGATGTTCAAATGTTCATAAATTACCAGCATGGTCAAATAATAACAATCATAGTAGTTGTCGAGGGTGCAACAAGTCAGTAACACAAGAGTAAGTGTCAGTTGGCTTTTTCATAGCCGGTCTTTGAGAGTATCTCTACCGCTCCTGCTGTCTCTAGAGAGTTGAAAACAGCAGGTCTGGGACAGGTAGCACGTCCGATGAATAGGTCCGGGTTCCATAGCTGCAGGCAGAACAGTTGGAACTGGAGCAGCAGCACGGCCAGGTGAACTGGGGACAGCAAGGAGTCATCAAGCCAGGTAGTCCTGAGGCATGGTCCTAGGGCTCAGGTCCTCCGAGAGAGAGAACGAAAGAGAGAATTAGAGAGAGCATATTTAAATTCACACAGGACACCGGAAAAGACAAGAGAAATACTCCAGATGTGACAGAACAGGACCACCAAGTGCTGAAGTGATGAATCACGCTTCATCATCTGGCAGTCCGAAGGACGAATCTGGGTTTGGCAGATGCCGGGAGAACGCTACCTTCCCCAATGCATAGTGCCAACTGTAAAGTTTGGTAGAGGAGGAATAATGGTCTGTGGCTATTTTTCATGGTTCGGGCTAGGCCCCTTAGTTTCAGTGAAGAGAAATCATAACACTACAGCATACAATGACATGCTAGACGATTCTGTGCTTCCAACTTTGTGGCAACAGTTTGGGGAAGGCCCTTTCCCATTTCAGCATGACAATGCCCCTGTGCACAAAGCGAGGTCCATACAAAAATGGTTTGTTGAGATCGGTGTGGAAGAAATTGACTGGTCTGCACAGAGCCCTGACCTCAACCCCATCGAACACCTTTGGGATGAATTGGAACGCCAACTGCGAGCCAGGCCTAATCGCCCAACATCAGTGCCTGACCTCACTAATGCTCTTGTGGCTGAATGGAAGCAAGTCCCCGCAGCAATGTACCAACATCTAGTGGAAAGCCTTCCCAGAAGAGTGGATGGCTGTTTTTGCAGCAAAGGAGGGACCAAATCTAGATTTGGGAATGTCACTTTAGGTGAACATGAAGAAAAAAAAAATAGGTTAATGCCCATGATTTTGGAATGAGATGTTCGATGAGCAGCTGTCCACATACTTTTTATCATGCAGTGTATATGATCCAGTATCCCAGGTCCTGTATGTGTGTCGTAGACAGGAGGCTGTTACGTTTGTGAACAACAATTAATCAACAACACAACACAATTCAATACAATGCAATACGTTACAACTGTAACGGTAAGAAATGGCTGTTCAGACAAGCTTGTTTCAATTCATTGGCAGAAAATGTGATGTTTTCTATTTGAATTGATTTTGTTTTAGTCATGTGACTATATGACTTCATGATGTCATTTGTTGAATTATTGGACAAAATGTGGTTTTGTCAAGTTTTTTTAATCTAATTAATAGTGCAAATGGTAGTGTTGATGTCACAGTGGCTGAACTAGCTTGGCACATGCTGTGGCTACACATTGCAGTCATGTCAAGTTACAATGCTATAAAATCCTAGCTTTCCAATGGACCTCGTCCACAAGCCATCAGGCTGCTTTTCTGCTTCAGTGAGCATGTGAGCATTCATTTTACATACAGTAGCTCTGTGATTTTCACGAAACAGTCGCTATTATGCTGATGTGACAAAAGCCAGTGAGTGACCTAATAGCACAGAGTTATAGACATAAAAGATCTAGAGAGTGAACACTGTAGCTAGGGACTATACTGTGTCCATTCAGTGAACACAGTCTATAACCGCTTTGTACCAGCCTTAGACTTACACGTTTGCTTCCAATAAGCCTTTCTCCTACGTTTAGAGTAGCAAGGACATGGACCTTGAATGAGCTAAGGGCCTGCAGTCGCTTGTGTAACTACGCAGAAAGTGTCTGAAGCTTTATATTTAAGTAAACATTCTATGAAAAATAGCAGCTATGGTGTACACTGTGAAAATGTCCCAGTCAGATGGTGCGGACGGGACTTTCTAAGGAAAGAAGGTTAAAGTAATGAAGGGATGTAGTGGAAGGAAAAGGAAGTCATTCTCAACTTGTACGTGTTTGATAAAAATGTTCTAGCTTATTTTTATCTGTGGCCATTTGTGATACCCTCCCTCCCACCCCCAATTTCCAGATGTTGGTTACCCTTCAGTGTTTTTCTCAAACCCGTTCTTCCCTCTTCCTCCCCCTCCCACAACCCTTTGCCTGTTTAAGTGTATTTAAAGAGACCATGTAGATGTGCACACTTTCCAATGTTTGAAACAATGCTGTTGACAAAACACTCCTACAGAACAATAACAACAGGAATAAAACTATAAAATGAATTAAATACATTCGTTTGAAACATTTTCTGGAGCTTCCCCAAATATAATGAGCTGTTTTTTAAAATGATATCATAAATGTGTCTGCATTATGTTATTGGGACTGTGGGTTTTAGATTGCATGCTTCTGAGAGAATAACAGAGAGAGAGAGAGTGACAGGGAAGAGATTATGTGAAGGGTAATTCATGGAGTCATTTTGATGATGTAATTTGGGAAGGCTAACTGCATGCAACAGATGTTGTTGGGCCAAAAGGTTGTGCCCATCAGAACAGAACACTGTCATATTTTTTTTTTTTAGATAAGTCGTTTAATAGATGATGTACTTTCTGGTCGTCTACACACCCCACAGCGCTGTACAGCCAACCAATAATCCTAATTGTGTGAATATCACTAGAAGGTATTTGTGGTTTATTTTATTCCCCTTTAGTGACCTGTCATACCATGAAATGTTAATGTAATCAAAACAGGGATAGGGTATTATTTCAAGGTAATTAAACAACCTGTTGATGTTATTCATATGGAGATAGATTAAATATGTGTGGAGGGCGTGGAGAAGTACTCCAGCCTGAATGTGCCGCATGTTGTGTGTAAACCGATTATGCTTTTATATTGGTGTTTTTTCTCGTCGTTTAGCCTACTGTTCCCGGTAGCCGACCCGATCATACTTATGTTGTTAAGGAAAACATATGTTCTTACTTCCTAGTAGTCGTACTGCGTTTTTACAACCCCCCCCCCGCCGCTGTCTGATAAATCACTCTGCCGTTCCCCGCTGCCGCTGCTCCGAAGGTGGTGCTGAAACCATATAGATCTCGCTCTGTTACCTCTACCACCGCCGACATTTGCAGCCATTTTACACAAGCCGAACGGAATCATGTCGTGAGGCATCACATCACCTGGGACGACCGGACCCAGCTACGTCTGGACGGCGACAAGTCGACAAGATGGTGAAGCGGAAAAGCCTGGATGAGACCGACACGGAGTGCGGCAAGGGTATACCGTTCCCGATCCAGACCTTCTTATGGAGGCAGACCAGGTTAGTGTCGTGACAGCCATTGATAACAGGTGTTTGCCGCTGCTCAGAATATACGGGGGTGAGATTATATGTCAACCAAGCTAACTCGCTCCGTTAGGTTAAACATTAAAACATGTGTTACATCTGTATAGAAGGTTTTTATGTGGGTGTCAATCATTTGACTCGTTATGCACCCGTTGACCGGGTTGTCATGTCAGGCTATGCGTCAGTTCATTTGGTTAGGCTATTGTAGCCTATTCAATACATCCAAACATACAACAACATGAAAAGAAAAAAAACCGAGAAAAACAGCTAGTTCTCGTACAGGGGATATGTTCTAGAGGAGGGGGGGCTAAGATGTCACACCTGTAGACATGGCTGGGAAAAGGTGAAGGGGATCGCCTTATCACGCATCCACTGTAACCTACGGCTGAATCCGTCTGATATGTATACAGTATGTTCACTGTTATTTCTAGAGGTAGGGCTAGGCTATGAGCGGTATAAGCGATCATATTTTATCATTTGGATGATACCACTGGCCACTTGCACGAAGACGTTTGGCGGTCTAGCCTATTCAATTTACCCTATGTAGCTAATGATATTATTTTCAAACAAGGATGTAATGAAAATTTAACACGCCCCAATGTTTTCATGATTGCAGCGCGTTTCTGAGGCCGAAGTTGGGGAAACAGTATGAGGCATCTTGTGTGGTAAGCCATTTTCTTAACGCGATAGTTATGATTAGAATGAATCATCGCGCCGCTTCTACCGCGGCCTCACCGCACCTGCGAATTAGGGGAGCATTTTCCAATTGGAGTTTGTTCTGTTCTATTCTGTACCTTGCCCGTTTGGTTAAACTTATTACTATGAAATGTAGCTAGTTCAAACCTATCTTTATAATGAATCTATACATTGTAATAACACGTCTGAGTGTATGACCAAATAGTAAATTGGGCCGTAACTCAGGCTTGCTGCTTTCCCCAAGGCATATTACTTTGCATGAGGACACTTATGGGCCACATCCACTGGCATTCAATGGCCCTTCAGTTTCTGGCTCAGAGTCTCACTGGCCCATGTTCATGAAGCATCTCCAAGTAGGAGTGCTGATCTAGGATCAGGTTTACCTTTTACATAATAACGAATTGGATTACATGGACAGGGGACTCTGATCCCAGATCAGCACTCCTACTCTGAGACATTTAATGAATACGGGCCACTGTGTCTCTCTCCTAGTCCTTTGAGCGGGTGCTGGTGGAGAACAAGCTCCATGGGCTCTCCCCGGTGCTGTCCGAGGCCATCCAGAGCATCTCTCGCTGGGAGCTGGTCCAGGCCGCCCTGCCCCACGTACTCCACTGCACCGCCATCCTGCTCTCTAACAGGAACAAGCTGGGTAAACACACACACACACACACACACACACACACACACACACACACACACATGGACGCAGACACGCACACGCATGCACACAGACACGCATACAGTAATACACACACAGACACGCACAGTAATACACACACAGACACGTATACAGTAATACACACACACAGACACGCACAGTAATACACACACACACAGACACGTATACAGTAATACACACACAGACACGCATACAGTAATACACACACAGACACGCATACAGTAATACACACACACAGACACGCATACAGTAATACACACACAGACACGCATACAGTAATACACACACAGACACGCATACAGTAATACACACACACAGACACGTATACAGTAATACACACACAGACACACATACAGTAATACACACACAGACACGCATACAGTAATACACATACACAGACACGTATACAGTAATACACACACAGACACGCATACAGTAATACACACACAGACACGCATACAGTAATACACACACAGATACGCACAGTAATACACACACACAGACATGTATACAGTAATACAGACACAAATTTTTATTTTTATTTATTTTATTTCACCTTTATTTAACCAGGTAGGCAAGTTGAGAACAAGTTCTCATTTACAATTGCGACCTGGCCAAGATAAAGCAAAGCAGTTCGACAACATACAAAAACACAGAGTTACACATGGAGTAAAACAACATACAATCAATGATGCAGTAGAAAAAAAAATAAGACTATATACAATGTGAGCAAATGATGTGAGATAAGGGAGGTAAAGGCAAAAAAATGCCATGGTGGCAAAGTAAATAAAGTATAGCAAGAAAAACACTGGAATGGTAGATTTGTAGTTTGAAGAAAGTTCAGAGATAAAATATAAATAATATGGTGCAAAGGAGCAAAATAAATTAAATAAATAAATACAGTAGGGGAAGAGGTAGTAGTTTGGGCTAAATTATAGATGGGCTATGTACAGGTGCAGTGATCTGTGAGCTGCTCTGACAGCTGGTGCTTAAAGCTAGTGAGGGAGATAAGTGTTTCCAGTTTCAGAGATTTTTGTAGTTCGTTCCAGTCATTGGCAGCAGAGAACTGGAAGGAGAGACGACCAAAGGAGGAGTTGGCTTTAGGGGTGACCAGAGAGATATACCTGCTGGAGCGCGTGCTACAGGTGGGTGCTGCTATGGTGACCAGTGAGCGGAGATAAGGGGGGACTTTACCTAGCAGGGTCTTGTAGATGACCTGGAGCCAATGTGTTTGGCGACGATTATGAAGCGAAGGCCAGCCAACGAGAGCGTACAGGTCGCAGTGGTGGGTAGTATATGGGGCTTTGGTGACAAAACGGATGGCACTGTGATATACACTGTGAAATACAGTAATACACACACACACAGACATACACACACAGACAGGCATATAGTAATATACCCCCACCACCACCACCACACACACCCATGCATCCCATCACACCAATCAAACACTGATCTCTGACCCAGGGGTGTCAAACTTATTTGGCCTTGTGGGCCACACTTAAACGCCAAAATGGATTAAAAAAAGAGTCCTCTATCCATCACTTTTGGAATTATTGATACTCCCTGACTGTCTAGCTTTCGTAGCGTATCGATAACTGTTATCAAGCTGGACAGAGTGAACAGACTATAGATGACTGTTATCAAGCTGGACAGAACAGACTATAAATGACTGTTATCAAGCTGGACAGAGTGAACAGACTATAGATGACTGTTATCAAGCTGGACAGAGTGAACAGACTATAGATGACTGTTATCAAGCTGGACAGAACAGACTATAAATGACTGTTATCAAGCTGGACAGAGTGAACAGACTATAGATGACTGTTATCAAGCTGGACAGAGTGAACAGGCTATAGATGACTTCTCAAGCTGGACAGAGTGAACAGACTATAGATGACTGTTATCAAGCTGGACAGAGTGAACAGGCTATAGATGACTGTTATCAAGCTGGACAGAGTGAACAGACTATAGATGACTGTTATCAAGCTGGACAGAGTGAACAGACTATAGATGACTGTTATCAAGCTGGACAGAGTGAACAGACTATAAATGACTGTTATCAAGCTGGACAGAACAGACTATAGATGACTGTTATCAAGCTGGACAGAGTGAACAGACTATAGATGACTGTTATCAAGCTGGACAGAACAGACTATAGATGACTGTTATCAAGCTGGACAGAGTGAAGAGACTATAGATGACTGTTATCAAGCTGGACAGAGTGAAGAGACTATAAATTATTTTTATCAAGCTGGACAGAGTGAAAAGACTATAAATGACTGTTATCAATCTGGACAGAGTGAACAGACTATAGATGACTGTTATCAAGCTGGACAGAGTGAACAGACTATAGATGACTGTTATCAAGCTGGACAGAGTGAACAGACTATAGATGACTGTTATCAAGCTGGACAGAGTGAACAGACTATAGATGACTGTTATCAAGCTGGACAGAGTGAACAGACTATAGATGACTGTTATCAAGCTGGACAGAGTGAACAGACTATAGATGACTGTTATCAATCTGGACAGAGTGAAGAGTCTATAGATGACTGTTATCAAGCTGGACAGAGTGAAGAGACTATAGATGACTGTTATCAAGCTGGACAGAGTGAACAGACTATAGATGACTGTTATCAAGCTGGACAGAGTGAACAGACTATAGATGACTGTTATCAAGCTGGACAGAGTGAACAGACTATAGATGACTGTTATCAAGCTGGACAGAGTGAAGTGTCTATAAATGACTGTTATCAAGCTGGACAGAGTGAAGAGACTATAGATGACTGTTATCAAGCTGGACAGAGTGAACAGACTATAGATGACTGTTATCAATCTGGACAGAGTGAAGAGACTATAGATGACTGTTATCAAGCTGGACAGAGTGAAGAGTCTATAAATGACTGTTATCAAGCTGGACAGAGAGAAGAGTCTATAAATGATTGTTATCAAGCTGGACAGAGTGAAGCGACTATAAATTACTTATCAAGCTGGACAGAGTGAAGAGACTGTAAATGACTGTTATCAAGCTGGACAGTGTGAAGAGACTGATAATGTAGTACCATTATAATTTCTACACAGTTTCAATTTGGTTTTATTAAGTAATTAAGCGGATTCTGTGCTCCGCAAAGCATTCCCGGAAGTATTGTATTGTTGGGCCTCTGGGTTTAGAAACTCTGTGATCAAACCACCAGTGGGCCGCATTGAACAGGCCATATGTTTGACACCCCTGCTCTAACCCCTCACCCCTAACCCCAGGTCACCAGGACAAGCTGGGTGTGGCGGAGACCAAGCTGCTCCATACCCTCCACTGGATGCTACTGGAGGCGGCCCAGGAGTGCAACCAGGAGCCCAGCCTGGGCCACGGATGGTCGGGGGGCAGCAGCAGCTCAGCCTTCCTCCAGCCAATGGGGATTGGGAACCAGGGCTCCCCGCCAGCCAGAGGTGGCCAAGGTGGCCCAGGATCAGGCACCGGTTCTGGGTCAGGAGCGCCACGCTGCAGCGGGTCCCTGGAGGAGGATGAGCACGCCCGCACCAAGCTCTTCCACAAGAGCATGGCCACCGTGGAGCTGTTTGTCTTCCTCTTTGCGCCCCTCATTCACCGCATCAAGGTACCTCTGATTCATCTTTCCTGCTGGACTACCCCCTATTGATCTGTGTGTGTAGATGCTGCGGGTGTGTTTCATGGCTCTGGGGAATGCTTTGGTTCCCTACTGTGCGTGTGTGTCTCTGTGTCTGTGTGTGTAAACTTTTTCGCTGTGTCATCTAGGAGTCTGACCTGACTTTCCGATTGGCCAGTGGTCTCATCATATGGCAGCCAATGTGGGAGCACCGGCAACCTGACGTCCCCACCTTCTCTGCCCTCATCAAGCCTGTGAGGAACATTGTGACAGGTGGGACACCCAGAGGACACCAAAGAAAGCATGTTGTACTGACTCTATGGAATCATCTGAGTTCTACTCTGCTGTTGTACATGAGACATTAGTAATATCCAAACCAAATACCATAGTAACAAAAGTGATATTTTAGTCTATTCTACACTCTAGAGACAAGACCCTAAAGGGGATCTTCTGCCCTTTCCATAGAGGGTTCCTGGAACTGAAAAGGGTTCTTCAAAAGGACCTCTTATGGGGACAGCCAAAGAACCCCTTTGGAACCCTTTTTACTGCATTCTATTCCATTATATTCTATTACATTCTATTCTATTCTATTAGATTATATTCTGTTAGATTCTATTCTGTAAGCTACCACATGTTTTGTCAACAGCCAAGAGGAACTCCCCGGTGAACAACCAGTGTAGCCCGTGTGGGTCCAGAAACCAAGGCCCCATGGTGAGTGTTCGTCTCAGGCAGCAGTGAGACAGCTGTACCCCCCCCCCCCCCCCCAGGGTCTCTGCTAATATTATTATCACTTGGACTCCCGAGTGGCGCAGCGGTCTAAGGCACTGCATCTCAGTGTAAGAGGTGTCACTACAGTCTCTGGTTCGAATCCAGGCTGTATCATATCCAGCCATGATTGGGAGTCCCGTAGGACATCGCACAATTGGCTCAGCATTGTCTGGGTTTGACCGGGGTAGGCCGTCATTGTAAATAATAATTTGTTCTTAACTGACTTGCCTAGTTAAATAAAGGTTTTTTAAAAATCCCAATGCTGGGTTTTAGAAGAGACTAGAAGCCTCTTGACTGACAGGATCTTATTTGCTCTCTCTGCAGGGTTTCCAGGTGGTCTGTGAAACGGCCCAATCAGATTCATCCTCCCCCGGGCCTGGAGAGCAGAGCTGTCGCCGCGGCAACTCAGTGGAGAGAGGTGGGCCGTCAACGCGACAGGCTCCACTCGACAAAGGGATCGCCAAGAAGAAGTAAGCCGTTATGAACTGTGCAGTTCATACAAACACACACACACGACATATGATACATGGAAAATGTTAACAGTAAGCTAACATTAAAGGGATTGGTACAGATACAGTGGCAAGAAAAAGTATGTGAACCCTTTGGAATTACCTGGACTTAAATTGGTCATAAAATTTTATCTGATCTTCATCTAAGTCACAACAATAGACAAACACAGTCTGCTTAAACTAATAATACACAAACAAATATACGTTTTCATGTCTTTATTGAACACATCTTGTAAACATTCACAGTGCAGGGTGGGAAAAGTATGTGAACCCTTAGTTTTAATAACAGGTTGACCATCCTTTGGCAGCAATAACCTCAACCAAACGTTTTCTGCAGTTGCGGATCAGACCTGCATAACAGTCAGGAGGAATTTTGGACCATTCCTCTTTACAAAACTGTTTCAGTTCAGCAATATTCTTGGGATGTCTGGTGTGAACCGCTCTCTTGAGGTCATGCCACAGCATCTCAATCGGGTTGAGGTCAGGACTGACTGGGCCACTCCAGAAGGCATATTTTCTTCTGTTGAAGCCATTCTGTTGTTGATTTACTTCTGTGTTTTGGGTCGTTGTCCTGTTGCATCACCCAACTTCTGTTGAGCTTCAATTGACAGACAGATAGCCTTACATTCTCCTGAAAAATGTATTGATAGACTTGGGAATTCATTTGTCTATCGATGATAGCAAGCTGTCCAGGCCCTGAGGCAGCAAAACAGCCCCAAACCATGATGCTTCCTCCACCATACTTTACAGTTGGGATGAGGTTTTGATGATGGTGTGCTTTGCCTTTTTTTCTCCACACATATTGTTGTGTGTTCCTTCCAAACAACTCAACTGTAGTTTCATCTGTCCACAGAATATTTTGCCAGTAGCGCTGTGGAACATCCAGGTGCACTTTTGCGAACTTCAGACGTGCCACAATGTTTTTTTTTGGACAGCAGTGGCTTCTTCCATGGTGTCCTCCCATGAACACAATTCTTGTTTGGTGTTTTACGTATCGTAGACTCGTAAACAGAGATGTTAGCATCTTCCAGAGATTTCTTTGTCTTTAGCTGACACTCTAGGTTTCTTCTTAACCTCATTAAGCATTCTGCACTGTACTCTTGCAGTCATCTTTGCAGGACGGACACTCCTAGGGAGAGTAGGAACAGTGCTGAACTTTCTCCATTTATAGACAATTTGTCTTACCGTATACTGATGAACATCAAAGCTTTTAGAGATACATGTGTAACCCTTTCCAGCTTTATGCAAGTCAACAATTCTTAATCGTGGGTTTTTGAGATCTCTTTTGTTCAAGGCATGGTTCACATCAGGCAATGCTTCTTGTGAATAGCAAACTCTAATTTTGTGAGTATTTTTTATGGGGCAGGGCACCACTAACCAAGTCTCCAATCTCGTATCAGTGATTGGACTCCAGGTTAGCTGACTCTTGACTCCAATTAGCTTTTGGAGAAGTCATTAGCTAGGCAGTGAGGGAAAAAAGTATTTGATCCCCTGCTGATTTTGTACGTTTGCCCACTGACAAAGAAATGATCAGTCTATAATTTTAATGGTAGGTTTATTTGAACAGTGAGAGACAGAATAACAACAAACAAATCCAGAAAAACGCATGTAAAAAATGTTATAAATTGATTTGCATTTTAATGAGGGAAATAAGTATTTGACCCCCTCTCAATCAGAAAGATTTCTGGCTCCCAGGTGTCTTTTATACATTTAATGAGCTGAGATTAGGAGCACACTCTTAATGGGAGTGCTCCTAATCTCAGTTTGTTACCTGTATAAAAGACACCTGTCCACAGAAGCAATCAATCAATCAGATTCCAAACTCTCCACCATGGCCAAGACCAAAGAGCTCTCCAAGGATATCAGGGACAAGATCGTAGACCTACACAAGGCTGGAATGGGCTACAAGACCATCGCCAAGCAGCTTGGTGAGAAGGTGACAACAGTTGGTGCGATTATGCGCAAATGGAAGAAACATAAAATAACTGTCAATCTCCCTCGGCCTGGGGCTCCATGCAAGATCTCACCTCGTGGAGTTGCAATGATCATGAGAACGGTGAGGAATCAGCCCAGAACTACACTGGAGGATCTTGTCAATGATCTCAAGGCAGCTGGGACCATAGTCACCAAGAAAACAATTGGTAACACACTACGCCGTGAAGGACTGAAATCCTGCAGCGCCCGCAAGGTCCCCCTGCTCAAGAAAGCACATATACATGCCCATCTGAAGTTTGCCAATGAACATCTGAATGATTCAGAGGACAACTGGGTGAAAGTGTTGTGGTCAGATGAGACCAAAATTTAGCTTTTTGGCATCAACTCAACTCGCCGTGTTTGGAGGAGGAATGCTGCCTATGACCCCAAGAACACCATCTCCACCGTCAAACATGGAGGTGGAAACATTATGCTTTGGGGGTGTTTTTCTGCTAAGGGGACAGGACAACTTCACCGCATCAAAGGGACGATGGATGGGGCCATGTACCGTCAAATCTTGGGTGAGAACCTCCTTCCCTCAGCCAGGGCATTGAAAATGGGTCGTGGATGGGTATTCCAGCATGACAATGACCCAAAACACACGGCCAAGGCAACAAAGGAGTGGCTCAAGAAGAAGCACATTAAGGTCCTGGAGTGGCCTAGCCAGTCTCCAGACCTTAATCCCATAGAAAATCTGTGGAGGGAGCTGAAGGTTCGAGTTGCCAAACGTCAGCCTCGAAACCTTAATGACTTGGAGAAAATCTGCAAAGAGGAGTGGGACAAAATCCCTCCTGAGATGTGTGCAAACCTGGTGGCCAACTACAAGAAATGTCTGACCTCTGTGATTTCTAACAAGGGTTTTGCCACCAAGTACTAAGTCATGTTTTGCAGAGGGGGTCAAATACTTATTTCCCTCATTAAAATGCAATTCAATTTACAACATTTTTGACATGCGTTTTTCTGGATTTTTTGTTTTGTTATTCTGTCTCTCACTGTTCAAATAAACCTACCATTAAAATTATAGACTGATTGTCATGCCCTGTTTATGTGTTCTCAGTACAATAAATACACGATGAGCACTCAACACGCTGCGCCTTGGTCTACTCCCTTTGACGGCTGTTACAGAACCATCCACCACAAGAAGACCAAGCAGCGTGGTATGGAGGAACAGAGGGTTATGGACTCCTGGACTTGGGAGATAATTTTGGACGGAAATGGACCCTGGACAACGCCTGGGGAGTATCGCCGCCCACAGTGGGAGATCGAGGCAGCGAAGGCGGAACGGCGATACTGGGAGGAACAGGCAAGTCAGCTACAGGAGCCTGAGAGGCAGCCCCAAAGATTTTTTGGGGATAGGGCACACGGGGAGTTGGGGTAAGTCAGGTTGGAGACCTGAGCCAACTCCCCATGCTTATTATGGGGAGCGACGGATCAAGCAGGCACCCTGTTATGCTGAGTTACGCACTGTGTCACCAGTGCGCAGCTATAGCCCGGTGCGGTCGATACGGGCTCCTCAGCGTTGCCGTGCTAGAGTTGGCACTCAGCCAGGGAGAAGTGCGCCGGCGCAGCACATCTGGCCACCAGTGTATCTCCTAGGTCCAGCCTACCCTGCGCCTGCTCTACGCAAGGCAGCCATCATTCCCCAGCACAGCCCAGTTCGCCCTGTGGCAGCGCTCCGCCCGTGCCGGGCTATAGTGACCATCCAGCCAGGACGGTGTGTGCCAGCCCTGAGCTTCAGATCTCCGGTACGCCTCCATAGCCCAGTACGTCCTGTTCCTGCTCCTCGCACTAGCCCTGAGGTGCGTGTTACTCATCTGGCGCCTCCAAAGCCAGTCCCACGCATCAGGCCTCCAGTGCGCCTGCCCAGTCCAGTACGTCCTGTTCCTGCTCCTTGCACTAGCCCTGAGGTGCGTGTTACCAGTCTGGCACCTCCAAAGCCAGTCCCACGCATCAGGCCTCCAGTGCGCATTCCCTGTCCGGAGCTGCCAGAGCTGCCAGAGTCGCCCGCCTGTCCGGAGCTGCCAGAGTCGCCCGCCTGTCCGGAGCTGCCAGAGTCGCCCGCCTGTCCGGAGCTGCCAGAGTCGCCCGCCTGTCCGGAGCTGCCAGAGTCGCCCGCCAGTCCGGAGCTGCCAGAGTCGCCCTCCTGTCCGGGGCCCGCTGCGAGGGTCCCCAGTCCGGGGTCAGCGGCGAGGGTCCCCACTCCAGAGGCGCCACCTAAGTGGGCCAAGCCGAAGGTGGAGCGGGGTCCACGTCCCGCACCAGAGCCGCCGCCGTAAGGAAGGCCCACCCGGACTCTCCCCTTTAGAGTCAGGTTTTGCGGCCGGAGTCCTCACCTTTGGGGAGGGTACTGTCACGCCCTGGCCATAGAGAGGTTTTTGTTCTCTATTTTGGTTAGGCCAGGGTGTGACTAGGGTGGGCATTCTATGTCCTTTTTTCTATGTTTTGTATTTCTTTGTTTTGGCCGGGTATGGTTCTCAATCAGGGACAGCTGTATATCGTTGTCTCTGATTGGGAGCCATACTTAGGCAGCCCGTTTTCCTTTGGGTTTTGTGGGTGGTTAATTTCTGTTTAGTGTTGCTTACCTGACAGAAGTGTTTGGCTGTCGTTTTTGTTTCTTTGTTTATGTGTTCTCAGTACAATAAATACATGATGAGCACTCAACACGCTGCGCCTTGGTCTTCTCCCTTCGACGGCTGTTACACTGATCATTTCTTTGTCAGTGGGCAAATGTACAAAATCAGCAGGGGATCAAATACTTTTTTCCCTCACTGTACACTGTGAATGTTTAAATTATGGATTCAATATAGACAAGAAAAATACAATAATTAGTATGTTATTAGTTTAAGCAGACTGTGTTTGTCTGTTGTTGTGACTTAGATGAAGATCAGATCTGATTTTATGACCAATTTATGCAGAAATCCAGATAATTCCAAAGGGTTCACATACTTTTTCTTGCCACTGTATTTGTTGTTTGAATCCCAGATTGCCCCTTTAATGGAACTGTCATATCTCATGCATATGATATTGTATGAAGATGAAGGCATTGCTGTTCATCATAGTAGCCTGACTGACTGTAACGTTACATTTATACAGGATTAGTACATGTTGACCTTATAGTAGTCTAGAAAGAACAAACTGGCTGCATTCATCTAGTTTAATGTTATATAATGTGGCCTGCAGCATCACCTGTTCCTCATAGCTTAGTATGGCTCAGTAGCTCACAGCACACGCATGCATACACACACACGCACATATGCACACACACACACACGAGTGCTCATTCAGAGGTTCCACTCCATCCCTTGTGTATTATGATCAGTATAATGAGTTACAACTTGTTCCTCTCAGCCTCCCAGGCAGACACCAGAGACTGAAACAGATCTGTCTCTCCTTGTCTGCCTGCTCTTACCAATGAGACACTTTACCCAGGGTAATGATGCTAAACTAACATGGTGCATGTCTGATGCTGGCACTGCCAATGTATGTGTGTGTATGTGTGCATGTCTGATGCTGGCACTTCCAGTCTCCAACTCTCTGTACCTTGGCCCAGAGCATCAGGCAGGCACATAATGGATAGACATCGATCTGCCCACTGCCCAACCTGACCCTCAGACCCACTGCCCAACCTGACCCTCAGACCCACTGCCCAAGCTGACCCTCAGACCCACTGCCCAACCTGACCCTCAGACCCACTGCCCAAGCTGACCCTCAGACCCACTGCCCAACCTGACCCTCAGACCCACTGCCCAAGCTGACCCTCAGACCCACTGCCCAACCTGACCCTCAGACCCACTGCCCAAGCTGACCCTCAGACCCACTGCCCAACCTGACCCTCAGACCCACTGCCCAACCTGACCCTCAGACCCACTGCCCAACCTGACCCTCAGACCCACTGCCCAAGCTGACCCTCAGACCCACTGCCCAAGCTGACCCTCAGACCCACTGCCCAACCTGACCCTCAGACCCACTGCCCAACCTGACCCTCAGACCCACTGCCCAACCTGACCCTCAGACCCACTGCCCAAGCTGACCCTCAGACCCACTGCCCAACCTGACCCTCAGACCCACTGCCCAAGCTGACCCTCAGACCCACTGCCCAACCTGACCCTCAGACCCACAGCCCAAGCTGACCCTCAGATCCAATGCCCAACCTGACCCTCAGACCCACTGCCCAAGCTGACCCTCAGACCCACTGCCCAACCTGACCCTCAGACCCACTGCCCAAGCTGACCCTCAGACCCACTGCCCAATTTGACCCTCAGACCCACTGCTCAACCTGACCCTCAGACCCACTGCCCAACCTGACCCTAAGACCCACTGCCCAATCTGTGCCCGCTTAGGGGGAAGAAGAACGATTTGGATTTAAATGATTTGGCATGCATCCAGTTAATGATGAATTCGTTTTAGGGTAAAACTGTGAGTGTTGAATATAAGAGTTTATACAACAGGTTGGTCTAATCCTGGATGCTGATTGGTTAAAAGCGCATTCCAGCTGGTGTCTATTCCGCAAGTTACCACCAGCTAAATCTATGATGTTAAAATGCCTATTTACTCTGTTCCATCTGACCGAGCAGTCCACTGTCTCATCAGCCCAGCCAGACAATGTATAAACATGATCTCCACTGTAAAAAGCATAGACTAGCAATTGGTTTTCAATAGCGGAGATTTGTATAAAACCTGCGGTCTGTCTCTCTGACATCTCCAGCTGTCTCATAGTAATGAACGTGTAGGGGTCTTGAGAAGGGACGAGAAAGACAGGCAGGCAGCGTTTCTCAACTAGTCGAAATCATGAATCAGCTGGCATAATTTTTATGGAGATATACGCAAATAAATGTAAATAGAAAAAAGGTCAAATGAAACTAAATGCAGCTAGTTTGCAGTTTTTCCAGCTTCAGTTTTAAGTGATTGTGTTAGCTGTGTTGTTGGCTAGCTCCTCTGAAGTGATTGTGTTAGCTGTGTTGTTGGCTAGCTCCTCTGAAGTGATTGTGTTAGCTGTGTTGTTGGCTAGCTTCCCTGAACAACAGTGTCCTGACAAGAGAGCACATGTTCTATGCCGGAAGAAATCGCGCATCATTAGCTCATTCTTATGAATGTATCCAAATAAATTTAGTAGAAAACAGCTTAAAGAAATGCAAATCCAGCTACTTTTCTGTTGTTCTGACTGCAATGTTTGACCTGACTGTAAATTAGCCATAGTTGTTTAGCTAGCAAGCAAGGGATAAGAACGTTGCCAGCCAGTATGGCAATAGAACATTTAGATCGAACGAACTGGGTCGCGTCCATAGATACAAAACAAAAATACTTAACGACTGGGTCACGTCTCGGGCCTAATAACACCCATGCTAATATATCCTCCAAACACCGGCTTCTCTGACATTATCACTCAAGTATGCCATGGAATTAGAAATTAGAATACTAGAATTGTCATGAACCTTCTTATGATGGGATAAAGGTCAGCCATTTTGGTCAGGGAGTTGTTCAACCATGGTTTGCCAGTGCTGTGATAAGATATTGTGTTAAATAATGAATGTGAAGAATTGATCTACACTGTATGTTTGTTAGCTAGATGGCCAGACAGTTTTAGAGGAATGATTCCATGAATGTTTCAAATTAAATGCCAACATGCCAACATTTCATTCAAACAATGCAGTCAATCCACAGCCAGGCAGTGGCTGAAATCAGTTGATGATAGGACTTAGACAAGTTGTAAATACAACAAGTTCTGATATTGTACCATATAATAGCACTCACAGCTTTCCAAGAAAGGAAACATTTAGACATTTATGGTCTGTTAACATATACAGTGGGGGAAAAAAGTATTTGATCCCCTGCTGATTTTGTACGTTTGCCCACTGATAAAGAAAGGATCAGTCTGTAATTTTAATGGTAGGTTTATTTGAACAGTGAGAGACAGAATAACAACAAAAATATCCAGAAAAACGCATGTCAAAAATGTTATGAATTGATTTGCATTTTAATGAGGGAAATAAGTATTTGACCCCCTCTCATTCAGAAAGATTTCTGGCTCCCAGGTGTCTTTTATACAGGTAACGAGCTGAGATTAGGAGCACACTCTTAAAGGGAGTGTTCCTAACCGCAGCTTGTTACCTGTAAAAAAGACACCTGTCCACAGAAGCAATCAATCAGATTCCAAACTCTCCACCATGGCCAAGACCAAAGAGCTCTCCAAGGATATCAGGGACTAGATTGTAGACCTACACAAGGCTGGAATGGGCTACAAGACCATCGCCAAGCAGCTTGGTGAGAAGGTGACAACATTTGGTGCGATTATTCGCAAATGGAAGAATCACAAAAGAACTGTCAATATCCCTCGGCCTGGGGCTCCATGCAAGATCTCACCTCGTGGAGTTGCAATGATCATGAGAACGGTGAGGAATCAGCCCAGAACTACACAGGAGGATCTTGTCAATGATCTCAAGGCAGCTGGGACTATAGTCACCAAGAAAACAATTGGTAACACACTACGCCGTGAAGGACTTAAATCCTGCAGCGCCCGCAAGGTCCCCCTGCTCAAGAATACATATACCGGCTCGTCTGAAGTTTGCCAATGAACATCTGAATGATTCAGAGGACAACTGGTGAAAGTGTTGTGGTCAGATGAGACCAAAATGGAGCTCTTTGGCATCAACTCAACTCGCCGTGTTTGGAGGAGGAGGAATGCTGCCTATGACCCCAACAACACCATCTCCACCGTCAAACATGGAGGTGGAAACATTATGCTTTGGGGGTGTTTTTCTGCTAAGGGGACAGGACAACTTCACCGCATCATTTGACGGGGCCATGTACTGTCAAATCTTGGGTGAGAACATCCTTCCCTCAGCCAGGGCATTGAAAATGGGTCGTGGATGGGCATTCCAGCATGACAATGACCCAAACACACGGCCAAGGCAACAAAGGAGTGGCTTAAGAAGAAGCACATTAAGGTCCTGGAGTGGCCTAGCCAGTCTCCAGACCTTAATCCCATAGAAAATCTGGAGGGAGCTGAAGGTTCGAGTTGCCAAACGTAAGCCTCGAAACCTTAATGACTTGGAGAAGATCTGCAAAGAGAAGTGGCACAAAATCCCTCCTGAGATGTGTGCAAACCTGGTGGCCAACTACAAGAAACGTCTGACCTCTGTGATTGCCAACAAGGGTTTTGCCACCAAGTACTAAGTCATGTTTTGCAGAGGGGTCAAATACTTATTTCCCTCATTAAAATGCAAATCCTTTTATAAAATTTTTGACATGCGTTTTTCTGGATTTTTTGTTGTTGTTATTCTGTCTCTCACTGTTCAAATAAACCTACCATTAAAATTATAGACTGATCATTTCTTTGTAAGTGGGCAAATGTACAAAATCAGCAGGGGATCAAATACTTTCCCCCCACCACTGTATCTTAGAGGCTATATATACATAAACTTTGTATAAAACCTGTATAAACTGTATTTATAATTATATAACAATATTTTAGGTTGACAATAATTCTATTACACAATTTGTGATATATCACATGCCTTACTTTTATTCTCCTCCATCAGTAAAATCAGGATTATGCCTTTACTGCCATTTCAATTAGACTGGTTTGGATTTCTCCCTGTCCAATATGGCTGCCATTTTCAACCCATGCTGGAACTTTTAGGGTTTATGACATTACCCCTCTAGTAATTTAGTAGGTTCTCTATAGTGTTTGCATTCAGTAATACAACACATTCAATCATAGGTTCCATCAGGGGCGGACTTGGACCAGAAATCGGCCCTGTCATTTCTAACACACCGGACAATTTTTTTCCTTGAGGCCCCCACATTGGTCCATTTTTTTTCCCCTTAAGGCCCCCTGGGCTAACAATCGACCAGCCCATCTTTTTTTTGCCCGAAATGCCATATGGCCAGTCCGCCCCTGGTAGATTTAATGAGGATATTGGGTATGGAGAATGAGAGAGATGTGTCCCATCCTCACCTTAATGCATTGTGACAGCAGAGTGAAACGATCCATCTCTCTTCATGAGATTCACGTTTATAGGACTTCCAGCTGTGAATCAAAATAAGCTCTCTCCCCTGATTAATATCACTGACGTACAGCTCCGGTGTTGCCATGCACTCCAATCCCTCCTTTCCACTGTGATGCGATGCTGATGCAGTTTCCATGGCAACCCCTGCTGCTGCATCTCTGCAATGGAGAGAGTCCAGGTTGGGCAGTGTCTCTCCTGGGGGTCGGTGTATGTACGTCACTCAGTCGCCACAGCAACCTCTCCACAACACCAACTGAAAGCTTTGAGTGTGCGTGTGTCGGTTAGACAGTGTAACACGATACTGCTCCCGCATCCTGTACTCTGACATTGATTCTCCTAGTATTGACCGTCTCAACCCGACTCAGTTTAATAGTACAGCTAAGATGAAATGCTTTACCCTCCCTCCCTCCCTCCCTCTCTCTGCTTTCACTACAGTATAAATCTCATTCTATCGTTGTGGTGCGGTGTAGCCCTGTGTATCGGCTTCTTTGCCATGCATCAGGGCTGTATTCATAAGGCATCAAACGTAGCCAAAATAGATTGAAACAAGGAGGGGCTCCCTGAGCATGTCCAATAAGAAAAGCTAGTTTTGTGTCTCAGTGTAAAATGTTTTTCTACAGTGTGACATAATAAATATGAGCCACCAGCCAGTGACCTTCATCTCTGCTGCTGAGCTAAACTCTTATTGATAGTGGGCTCACGTAGGCTGAATATCCAGTCTCTAAATCTCCACAGAAACACATGCTGAAAGGCCTTGTTGTTAACACATGCCACAGGGCCTTGTTGTTTAGCATATGCTAACACATGCTACAGGGCCTTGTTGTTTAACATATTCTACAGGGCCTTGTTGTTTAACACATGCTACAGGGCCTTGTTGTTTAACATATTCTACAGGGCCTTGTTGTTTAACACATGCTACAGGGCCTTGTTGTTTAACACATGTTACAGGGCCTTGTTGTTTAACACATGCTACAGGGCCTTGTTGTTTAACACATGCTACAGGGCCTTGTTGTTTAACACATGCTACAGGGCCTTGTTGTTTAACACATGCTACAGAGCCTTGTTGTTTAACACATGCTACAGGGCCTTGTTGTTTAACACATGCTACAGGGCCTTGTTGTTTAACACATGCTACAGGGCCTTGTTGTTTAACATATTCTACAGGGCCTTGTTGTTTAACACATGCTACAGGGCCTTGTTGTTTAACATATTCTACAGGGCCTTGTTGTTTAACACATGCTACAGGGCCTTGTTGTTTAACACATGCTACAGGGCCTTGTTGTTTAACACATGCTACAGGGCCTTGTTGTTTAACACATGCTACAGGGCCTTGTTGTTTAACACATGCTACAGAGCCTTGTTGTTTAACACATGCTACAGGGCCTTGTTGTTTAACACATGCTACAGGGCCTTGTTGTTTAAAACATGCTACACGGCCTTGTTGTTTAACACATGCTACAGGGCCTTGTTGTTTAACACATGCTACAGGGCCTTGTTGTTTAACACATTCTACAGGGCCTTGTTGTTTAACACATGCTACAGGGCCTTGTTGTTTAACACATGCTACAGGGCCTTGTTGTTTAAAACATGCTACAGAGCCTTGTTGTTTAACACATGCTACACGGCCTTGTTGTTTAACACATGCTACAGGGCCTTGTTGTTTAACACATGCTACAGGGCCTTGTTGTTTAACACATTCTACAGGGCCTTGTTGTTTAACACATTCTACAGGGCCTTGTTGTTTAACACATTCTACAGGGCCCTGTCGTTCACACATGCCACAGGGCCTTGTTGTTTAGCATATGCTACAGGGCCTTGTTGTTTAACACATGCTACACGGCCTTGTTGTTTAACACATGCTACAGGGCCTTGTTGTTTAACACATGCTACAGGGCCTTGTTGTTTAACACATGCTACAGGGCCTTGTTGTTTAACACATTCTACAGGGCCCTGTCGTTCACACATGCCACAGGGCCTTGTTGTTTAGCATATGCTAACACATGCTACAGGGCCTTGTTGTTTAACGTCTTCTGTTGATGTAGTATTACAGTGCATTCGGAAAGTATTCAGACCCCTTCCCTTTTCCACATTTTGTTACGTTACAGCCTTATTCTAAAATCAATTAAATAAATCATTTTCCTCATCAATCTTCTCACAATTTTCCATGATGACAAAGCGAAAGAAAACTGGTTTTTAGACATTTTTGCATAAAAAACTGAAATACCTTATTTACATAAGAATTCAGACCTTTTGCTATTGAGACTCGAAATTGAGCTCAGGTGCATCCTGTTTCCATTGATCATCCTTGAGATGTTTCTACAACTTGATTGGAGTCCCCCTGTGGTAAATTCAATTGATCGGACATGATTTGGAAAGGCACACACCTGTCCATATAAGGTCCCACAGTTGACAGTGCATGTCAGAGAAAAAACAAAGCCATGAGGTCGAAGGAATTGTCCGTAGAGCTCCGAGACAGGATTGTGTTGAGGCACAGATCTGGGAGAGGGTACCAAAAAAGTGTCTGCCAGTAGCCTCCAACAATTCTTAAATGGAAGAAGTTTGGAACCAACAAGGCTTCCTAGACCTGACCGCCCAGCCAAACTGAGCAATCGGGGGAGAAGGGCCTTGGTCAGGGAGGTGACCAAGAACCTGAAGGGTTTGGCTTCAATGCCGAGTGTCACGTCTGGAGGAAACCTGGCACCATCTCCACAGTGAAGCATGGTGGTGGTGGCATCATGCTGTGGGGATGTTTTTCAGCGGCAGGGAGTGGGAGACTAGTCAGGATCAAAGGAAAGATGAACGGCGCAAAGTACGTAGAGATCCTTGATGAAAACCTGTCTCCAGAGTGCTCAGGACCTCAGACTGGGGCCAAGGTTCACCTTCCAACTGGACAACGACACTAAGCACACAGCCAAGACAACGCGGCAGTGGCTTCGGGACAAGTCTCCGAATGTCCTTGAGTGGCCCAGTCAGAGCCCGGACTTCAACCTGATTGAACATCTTTGGAGAGACCTGAAAATAGCTGTGCAGCGACACTCCCCATCCAACCTGACAGAGCTTGAGAGGATCTGTAGAGAACAATGGGAGAAACTCCCCAAATACAGAGCGGCCGTACGGGCCACTGTGGATACTGTTTTCTGAGGTGAACGCTGAACACTCCAGGTAGGCTTGAGTACCAAGCTGCTTGGCCCTGGAGGAACCCTGGGGGAGGAAGGGACAGAGGAGAGCGGCCGAGAGCCTGTTCTGTTCTATACAATAGATTTCACCGTACATCTCCATCTTAACAGGCCCGTGTGTGTGTGTGTGTGTGTGTGTGTGTGTGTGTGTGTGTGTGTGTGTGTGTGTGTGTGTTTATATTTCCACGTTTTATTTTTTATACATTTGCAAACATTTCTAAAACCCTGTTTTTGCTTTGTCATTAAGGGGTATTGTGTTTAGATTGATTAGGTAAAAAAACGATTAAATCAATTTTAGAATATGGCTGTAATGTAACAAAATGTGGTCAAGGGGTCTGAATAAATTCAGAATGCACTGTAACTGATGAACGGGGCTGGAAATGATGGGGACTGGTAATTGCATTTGAGGCAGATGCAAGCGATTTAGTCAGAGATTTACAGATTGTTCTTTGCAGAGCTAGAACATAATATCAGACATCAATCTAGTTTTTTTTTAGAGGTGCTGATTTGATCATTTGAGCTCAGTTAGGCTGCTTACAAGTCCTGCCTTTAACAATTATTCGCAAAAGGCCGGGTCTAGGCCTTGTCCAGGCCGGGTTACTGTAAGGCACATTGTGATAACTGCTTATATAAAAAGGGCTTTACAGATTCATGTCACTAACTCCTCCCCCCTCTCTCCCCCTCCCTCTCTCCCTGTACCTTGTCTCCCCCTCCCTCTCTCCCCCTCCCCCTCTCCCTGTACCTTGTCTCCCCCTCCCCTCCCTCTCTCCCCCTCCCTCTCTCCCTGTACCTTGTCTCCCCCTCCCTCTCTCCCTGTACCTTGTCTCCCCCTCCAACTCCCTCTCTCCCCCTCCCCTCTCCCTGTACCTTGTCTCCCCCTCCCTCTCTCCCCCTCTCCCTGTACCTTGTCTCCCCCTCTCCTCCCTCTCTCCCTCTCCCTCTCTCCCTGTACCTTGTCTCCCCCAGGACCTCTGCCCCGGCAGGGATCTCCGTCTCCCTGGCCCAGCGTGCCCGCTACGCCACCTACTTTGACGTGGCAGTCCTGCGCTGCCTGCTGCAGCCCCACTGGACGGAGGAGGGGGTGCACTGGGCCCTCATGTTCTACCTGCAGCGCCTGCGTCAGATCCTGGAGGAGCGCCCGGAACGCCCGCCGGAGCCACTGGTCCCGCCCCTGCCCCGCCCTCGTAGCAGCTCCATGGTGGCCACCGCCCCCTCTCTCGTCAACACCCACAAGACTCAGGTGGGTTATAACCATTGTGTTTATGTCAATCATTAGTTAATACTACAGTATTATATGGTGTTATAACTACAGTACTGTAAAGCCATAAGACACAGGTAATACTAGTACTAGTATAAGTAGTAGTATTTGTAGTAATACAACAGTTCAATGCCCTATATAGT
>NC_059457.1:80634385-80736885 GCF_905237065.1 Salmo salar | reverse complement strand
CACGCCAAGGGGGAGGGTAAGAGTCTATACACCCACAACACCGTACACACCAAGGGGGAGGGTAAGAGTCTATACACCTACAACACTGTTCACGCCAAGGGGGAGGGTAAGAGTCTATACACCTATAACACCGTACACACCAAGGGGGAGGGTAAGAGTCTATACACCTATAACACCGTACACAGCAAGGGGGAGGCTAAGAGTCTATACACCTATAACACCGTACACACCAAGGGGGAGGGTAAGAGTCTATACACCTATAACACCGTACACACCAAGGGGGAGGGTAAGAGTCTATACACCTACAACACTGTTCACGCCAAGGGGGAGGGTAAGAGTCTATACACCCACAACACTGTACACACCAAGGGGGAGGCTAAGAGTCTATACACCTACAACACCGTACACACCAAGGGGGAGGGTAAGAGTCTATACACCTACAACACCGTACACACCAAGGGGGAGGCTAAGAGTCTATACACCTACAACACCGTACACACCAAGGGGGAGGGTAAGAGTCTATACACCTACAACACTGTTCACGCCAAGGGGGAGGGTAAGAGTCTATACACCTACAACACCGTACACACCAAGGGGGAAGGTAAGAGTGTATACACCTATAACACCGTACACACCAAGGGGGGAGGGTAAGAGTCTATACACCTATAACACCGTACACACCAAGGGGGAGGGTAAGAGTCTATACACCTATAACACCGTACACACCAAGGAGGAGGGTAAGAGTCTATACACCCACAACACCGTTCAGACCAAGGGGGAGGGTAAGAGTCTATACACCTACAACACCGTTCACGCCAAGGGGGAGGCTAAGAGTCTATACACCCACAACACCGTTCACGCCAAGGGGGAGGCTAAGAGTCTATACACCTACAACACCGTACACGCCAAGGGGGAGGCTAAGAGTCTATACACCTACAACACTGTTCACGCCAAGGGGGAGGGTAAGAGTCTATACACCTACAACACTGTTCACGCCAAGGGGGAGGGTAAGAGTCTATACACCTACAACACCGTACACACCAAGGGGGAGGCTAAGATTCTATACACCCACAACACCGTTCACGCCAAGGGGGAGGCTAAGAGTCTATACACCTACAACACTGTTCACGCCAAGGGGTAGGGTAAGAGTCTATACACCTACAACACCGTACACACCAAGGGGGAGGGTAAGAGTCTATACACCTATAACACCGTACACACCAAGGGGGAGGCTAAGAGTCTATACACCCACAACACCGTTCAGACCAAGGGGGAGGGTAAGAGTCTATACACCTACAACACCGTTCACGCCAAGGGGGAGGCTAAGAGTCTATACACCTACAACACCGTTCATGCCAAGGGGGAGGCTAAGAGTCTATACACCCACAACACCGTTCACGCCAAAGCGGAGGCTGAGTCTATACACCCACAACACCGCCCTTTATCCATCAATCCTTCCTTCCTTCCTTCCATCCCTCCCTCCATCCATCTATTCATCCATCCAAAATATACATTTTCTCTAAATCTGTGAATGTCTCCACCCCCTCACCTCCTCTCCTCCCACCCCTCTCCCCAGTGCGTTCACAGATCTCCACCATCACCATGGCGACGTTCAACACCACAGTGGCGTCCTTCAACGTGGGCTATGCCGACTTCTTCACCGAGCACATGAAAAAGCTGTGTAACCCTGTACCCATCCCAGAGATGCCCCATGAGACGCTGGCGTGCACCAACCTGCCCCGGAGCTTCACCGACTCATGCATCAACTACTCGTGCCTGGAGGAGGGAGACAACATCGAAGGCACCAACAACTTCATCCTGAAGAATGGCATGCTGGACCTTACGGTGAGGGGCAGTGACTCTGACAGGGTTTCTGTACTGGAGGAATAACCAGGTTCACTACATACCACAACTCCAGTATGATGGCTCACACTACCATGGCATTACTGAACCATTGGGTTATAGTTACTATTTAGTCATTTAGAAAACGCTCTTATCCAGAAGCGACTTACAGTTAGTGCATTCATCTTACATTTAAGCTAGCTAGGTGAGACAACCACATATCACAGTCAAGTAAATGTCCTGCCTGGTTCCTGCCTGGTTCCTTCCTGGTTCCTGCCTGGTTCCTTCCTGGTTCCTTCCTGGTTCCTGCCTGGTTCCTGCCTGGTTCCTTCCTGGTTCCTGCCTGGTTCCTTCCTGGTTCCTTCCTGGTTCCTTCCTGGTTCCTGCCTGGTTCCTGCCTGGTTCCTGCCTGGTTCCTTCCTGGTTCCTGCCTGGTTCCTGCCTGGTTCCTGCCTGGACAATACTTGGGGAGGAATTAGTAGGGAAGCTTGGGAGAATGTTGGATGGATGGTGTGATGGATGGTGTGATGGATGGATGCACTTCATTTGACTGTGTCCAGCCCCTGACACTGACCCCTCTGTCTCCCTTTGTCTCCCCGTCTACCCCTCCCAGGCCATCCTGCGGGCGGTCTACGCCGTGCTGACCCACGACATCAGCTCACGGATCTGTGACGTGTCGCTCAACATCATGGACTGCCTGCTGCAGCTGGGGGTGGTGCCGGGCATGGGAAAGAAGCTCTCCAAGCCCGACGACAAGGAGAACGATGAGACACGCCTCCCGAAGGAGGGGGCCAATCAGAGCCTGAGCGGCGCCCAAGGGGGCGTGTCTGGAGGGTGCAGCGGGGCGGCACCAGGGGGAGGGGGTGGAGGAGGAGGAGGAGGAGGGGGGGATGGAGGAGGAGGAGGTGGGGGAAGTGGAGGAGGGAGCGGAGGAGGGAGCAAGGATGACGTGAAGAACAATAAGGAGAAAGACAGCAAGGTGGGTGTGAAAATACGTCTGAGTTTTCAACTCTTACATTTATCTAAAATCAAATAAAAATGTATTTGTCACGTGCGCTGAATACAACTGGTGTAGACCTTACAGTGAAATACTTACTTACAGGCTCTAACCAATAGTGCAAAAAAGGTATTAGGTGAACAATAGGTAGGTAAAGAAATAAAACAACAGTAAAAAGACAGGCTATATACATCTTGTAATTGATCTCATTTTACATGCCCGTACATTGGAGAAACAGGAAAACGTTGCTGTACGCTTCTAGTCAGATGCAAATGTATTTTCTGGATGAGCTTTCGGCCAGTCGACCTTCATCAGAGCCTGTCTGCACAAACAATAGTGGGACAGAAGGCCACAGAGAGATAATTACAGACACCTGTAGTAATCTAAAGTGTAGAAAATACTGTGTAGAAAAGTTTAGGGAGGAAGTGGGTAAAATTGACTGGTCACCTGTGCTAGATAGTGTAGGGGTAGACAGAGCCTGGGAAGTCTTTAAATGTAGATTCCTTGATGTGGTGAATGTGATGGCTCCCATTACACGGGTCAGGGTAAAGCAGAGACCTAGCCCTTGGTTTAATCATGAGATTCTAGAATCTATCCAAGCAAGGAATAAGGCCTTTAAAAAATGTAAGAACTCTCAAGAGCAGCATGATTTTGTCCTATATAAACGTCACAGAAATGAAGCACAGAGCAGGATGGATGAAGCTAAGAGGGGTTACTTTGCTGAGAAAATCTTTGAAAACAAAAATGACCCTAAAAAGCTTTGGAAATAATTTAAGGAACTAGGCTGTAGTAGTACTACCAAAAACAAACTAAACAGTATTGGACTGAACTTCAAGGGGGAGATGGTATATGAAAAAGCAGAGGTTGCCAATGAATTCTACTCTTTTTTTTTACATCTGTTGCCAGCAAGCTGGTTAGCAAGCTGCCCACCAGTTCTGGTTTGTATGGAAGCAACCAAGTCAAGAAATATTATGTAGAGTTAGGGGTTCAGCCAAACTCTTTTTCTTTTGCAAAGGTAGCAACAGCCAAAATAGTCAGTATGCTGGCAGAGCTTAAATGCTCCAAAGCCACAGGCCTGGATAATATTCCTGCAAGGTTTCTAATAGATTCTGCTGAGCAAATTGGCCCTTGTATTACGCATATCGTTAATCTCTCTTGAACAAGGCACCTTTCCCAGGGGCATGAAACAAGCTAAAGTTCTACCTCTATATAAGAAGGGGATAACATTTACATTTTACATTTTAGTCATTTAGCAGACGCTCTTATCCAGAGCGACTTACAGTAGTGAATGCATACATTTCATACAATTTCATACATTTTTTTTTTTTTTCCTGTGCTGGCCCCCCGTGGGAATCGAACCCACAACCCTGGTGTTGCAAACACCATGCTCTACCAACTGAGCTACAGGGAAGGCTGACCCTGGGAGTTATAGTCCTGTATCAATCCTCTGTGTAAGATCAAAGATCCTGGAGAGAATTGTACATGAGCAAATGTATGAATATGTTAACAAACAGGGTCTAATGTATGATTTTCAGTTGGGTTTTAGAAAAACATCCTCCACTGATTAATGTGTACTTTACTTGACTGACTTCATCAGGAAAGAGATTGATGAGGGAAATCTGTGTGGAATGGTCCTGATTGACCTACAGAAGGTCTTTGATACAGTTAACCACTGTCTCCTAATCTCCAAACTGGAGGCACTGGGGTTAAGCAGTATCCCTCTAGGCTGGGTAAAGTCCTTTTTATCAGGAAGGGAGCAAGTAGTTGTCACGACTTCCGCCGAAGTCGGTCCCTCTCCTTGTTCGGGCGGTGTTCGGCGGTCGACGTCACCAGCCTTCTAGCCATCACTGATCCATTTTTCATGTTCCATTGGTTTTGTCTTGTCTTCCTTCACATCTGGTTCCAATCCCATCAATTACATGTTGTGTATTTAACCCTCTGTTTCCCCTCATGTCCTTGTCGGAGATTGTTTGATTGTAGGTGATGTGCATGTATTAAGTTGGTGTGCGACAGGTTTTGTACCCACTTGTGATTTTGTACATTTTGTTTTTTGGAGTTTTATCAGCATTTATTAAACAACTCCGTTTTACCAAGTTCGTTCTCCTGCGCCTGACTCCCTGCCACCAACACGCACCCATTACAGTAGTAGAGATTAATGGTTCACTGTCTCAGGCAAAACCAATGAGTTGTGGCGTTCCGCAGGGGAGCGTGCTTGGGCCTCTGCTCTTTTTATTGTATATTAACGATATGAAAGATGCTTGTTCTTGCTGTCTTTTTCTACACTTCTGGTGTCTCACAAAAGTAAAACTATGTTGGAGAGCATACTTAGCACAGAGCTTACTAACATTAGTAAATGGCTTGGAGATGATAAGCTATCTCTGCACTTAGGGAAAACTGAAGCAATTATTTTTGGATCCAGACCTAAATTGTGTAGGTCGTCTGAAATCAGAGTGGAGTTAGGGGGTGAGGTGTTGACTGCTAAAACCTTTGTTAGCTACTTGGGATGTATCCTTGATGGAAGCTTGGGAGGTGTGAGCATGGCCAATAAGGTGCTAGGGAAGGTTAATGCCAGGACTACGTTTTTCGCTAGAAAGTCCAAGCTGCTTGATAAGGACTCCATGAAAGTGCTAGCTACTGCCCTCATTCAATGCCATTTTGACTATGCTAGTACTTCCTGGTTTGGGGGCTTAGAATAAGCCCAGAATAAGCTGATCAGGGTAGTATTGAAGGTGAGTCCACGTACTCACATAGGCAGGAGCTGCTTTCAGGAACTAAACTGGCTGCCTGTTGAGGCTAGGGTGTCCCAGATTAGACTAGGTTTGGTTTACAGGAGTATTTATGGTCCTGCGCCCTGATATCTAAGTGATTACTGATATCTAAGTGTTAGGGATGCACACAATCACAGCACCAGATCAGGTATTGCTGATGTGTGCTTATACAGGTTCAGGAGTAATGCTGGGAAAGGTACTTGTATACTGGAGCCTCAGAATGGAATGAGTTGCCTCTACCTATAAAAACAATGTCCTCTCTGGACTAAAAATAAAGTAAAAATATGTTTGATGTCTTCTGTGCCCATATGAATAACCCCTATGATGTAACTGGAATGATGAGATAGATGTTTTTCCTCTCTGTTTTTTTATTATTTCACTGCCATACTGTGTTGGATCTTGTCTAGCAATCTTGTCTCAAGAGGGCCACAATGGAAATAAGTCCCAGACTTTGTGTGTTATCCTCCATGATTTTATTCATGTGCATGTATGGCTTTTAAGTTTTATGTGTGCTTGTTTTTTTTAAATGGTCGTAATAATAAACTAAATGAAACTAAAAATAGAAATAGAAATATTAGAACATATTATAGATGTTATTCTACAAGAACAAAACACAAAATAAAACGTGTTAGTAATATGGTGTAATGGCCGTCGTCAGAATTAGACCAAGGTGCAGCAGAGGATGTGTTCATCATTAGAATTTTAATTACAATGAAGAGAACACTACAAAAATAACAAATACACGACAGCAGAACAGTCCTGTTGGAAATTACTCTAAACAGAAACAATTACCCACAAAACCCAAAGGAAAAACATGCTCCTTATGTGTGACTCCCAATCAGCAACAACGAGCTTCAGCTGTGCCTGATTGGGAGCCACACAGGCCCAAAAACAAAGAAATACAAAAACATAGAGAAAAGAACATAGAACGCCCACCCAATGTAACACCCTGGCCTAACCAAAATAAAGAACAAAAACCCCCTCTCTATGGCCAGGGCGTTACATATGGCCATAACCTGTCAACTTCTGTGAATTTTATATGTAGCATGTATTACCCTATGCCTTCTGTTTAACTCCAAGGAGGACGGCACTTCACTGAGTACCCACAGGCTGGCTCTCACCATGCTGATCAAGATGGTCAAGTCACTGGGTTGTGCCTACGGCTGTGGGGAGGGCCACAGAGGACTCTCAGGGGACCGCCTCCGCATGCAGGTCAGACAACTCACAGATTGCCCCTTTAACAAAGTTGAATTAAATGTACTTTATTTAGTTATATAATTATATTTTCACTGAGGTAAAACCTATTTCGCAAGAGAGAGACCTGGTCCAAGAAACAGTAGCAGTTGACAACATAGGACCTGTTGGATTAATTAGGGGCTTTGTCAGAGTGAATGGAAACCATCATCCATTTTGGCTCCGGTTGAGATAGGTGTTTGAATCTGAGACATATGCCATTTTGGATCTACTGTTCCCCTTGTTCCCCATACAGGCCCAGAACTGCCTGACCAACCTGTACAAGCTGGACAAGCTGCAGTTCCGTCAGACCATGAGGGACTACGTCAACAAGGACTCGCTCAACAACATCGTGGACTTCCTGCACGCACTCCTGGGCTTCTGCATGGAGCCCATCACCAACAGTAAGTGTTTGTGAGGCATGCGCCGAGTGTGTGTGTGTTGCTATGGAGCCACGGCTAACCACACACAGCGGCCTCACACACCCCTCTCAACCTCTCTGATGGTAGGACTGATGAAGCATAAGTCACTCTATGCAACTCATCCAATCAGCCTCCGCTGGCATCACACAATTCACTGATCACTCTTGTTTGTCAATGCAGAGGGGTTTGTATTATTCTCCAAAATCATAAAATGTTTAAAATAAAAGATTTCATCGTAAAGTATTTAGAAATGCTATGGGTTTAATCAGGTGAATTGGTGAGTTATGTGAGTTGCCTTCTCTAAAACTAAGTCATTCATTTTGTAATTTGTAATTCATTCTAATCTATCACAACAATCAAATCACACTAAACATTTAAATGAATGAATGTATATAATCACATTCATATAGCAATCATTAAAATGTAAGGACCAGCAGAGTTTCAATCTCCAGATTAAAAACAAACAGTAGACAATGAGATTGACAGATGACTAATACTTAAAATGTCTTCGACCATAATCCAGTCCACTCTGCTCCACGATGCTGAATCTAACCTCACTCATACCTCCACTGCATCCCAGAGCGCTCAATGTTTACCCACCGGCTGTCTCTCTGTTTCTGTGTCTGTTCTGTCACCCTCCTCCCTCCACTCATCTCAACTGTCCTGCCGTCCCTCCCTCTGTCCCGCACCCATCCACCTAAACAAGCCATGTTCCCCTCCTCCCTCCACTCATCTCAACTGTCCTGCCGTCCCTCCCTCTGTCCCGCCCCCATCCACCTAAACAAGCCATGTTCCCCTCCTCCCTCCACTCATCTCAACTGTCCTGCCGTCCCTCCCTCTGTCCCGCCCCATCCACCTAAACAAGCCATGTTCCCCTCCTCCCTCCACTCATCTCAACTGTCCTGCCTTCCCTCCCTCTGTCCCGCCCCCATCCACCTAAACAAGCCATGTTCCCCTCCTCCCTCCACTCATCTCAACTGTCCTGCCGTCCCTCCCTCTGTCCCACCCCCATCCACCTAAACAAGCCATGTTCCCCTCCTCCCTCCACTCATCTCAACTGTCCTGCCGTCCCTCCCTCTGTCACGCTCCCATCCACCTAAACAAGCCATGTTCCCCTCCTCCCTCCACTCATCTCAACTGTCCTGCCGTCCCTCCCTCTGTCCCGCCCCCATCCACCTAAGCAAGCCATGTTCCCCTCCTCCCTCCACTCATCTCAACTGTCCTGCCGTCCCTCCCTCTGTCCCGCCCCCATCCACCTAAACAAGCCATGTTCCCCTCCTCCCTCCACTCATCTCAACTGTCCTGCCGTCCCTCCCTCTGTCCCGCCCCCATCCACCTAAACAAGCCATGTTCCCCTCCTCCCTCCACTCATCTCAACTGTCCTGCCGTCCCTCCCTCTGTCCCGCCCCCATCCACCTAAACAAGCCATGTTCCCCTCCTCCCTCCACTCATCTCAACTGTCCTGCCGTCCCTCCCTCTGTCCCGCCCCCATCCACCTAAACAAGCCATGTTCCCCTCCTCCCTCCACTCATCTCAACTGTCCTGCCGTCCCTCCCTCTGTCCCGCCCCCCATCCACCTAAACAAGCCATGTTCCCCTCCTCCCTCCACTCATCTCAACTGTCCTGCCTTCCCTCCCTCTGTCCCGCCCCATCCACCTAAACAAGCCATGTTCCCCTCCTCCCTCCACTCATCTCAACTGTCCTGCCGTCCCTCCCTCTGTCCCGCCCCATCCACCTAAACAAGCCATGTTCCCCTCCTCCCTCCACTCACTCATCCACTCTGTACACTTGCCAATCCGATGCTGTGCGGTGCTCACCACATCTCTATCTACGGCTTTATGGCTCAACATGAATTAAGAACCGTAATGACTGTAATATCATAGCTCTATTTTTTGTGAGTGAAATGACCACTTGATTTTCTGATTGAACTGTATCATTGGCAAGTTACCGAACTGATGGGGGCTTTATTAACAAAAGTGTACGGGTCACCCCTTTTAGGTTCTTTATTGTAAGTCAGTTAAGTGATGTGAGTCTGTGTGTACGTGTGTGTGTGTGTGTACTCTAAGTTCCCCTACGTCCGGTGGTGTGGGGGTGCCGTGTACTTTTTGTGCACGTACGTGCACGTGTCACGTACATGTGTGTGCTGCTGGCCTGACCATCATCAACTTGTGTACCGCATCTCTTCTCTTGCAGAGTACGGCAGTGCAGGTGAGAGGTCCAGGAGGGTGAAAAAAAGAACCATCGGTAGATACATTAATATCTAAATGAACTGCCCCGATCAGATCACCATTCCTTCTAGGCACTGCTCCCATTTCTGCACACCCTAACTCTTGTCTAAAGTGGCAATCTATCAAATCTATTTAATCTATCTAATCTATCAAATCGAATGATCTATCAAATCTATCTAATCTATTTATCTATCTAATCTATTAATCTATTAATCTATTTATCTATCAAATCTATCTAATTTATTAATCTATCAAATCTATCTAATCTATTTATCTATCTAATCTATTAATCTATTTATCTATCAAATCTATCTAATTTATTAATCTATCAAATCTATCTATCTATATATCTAATCTATCTAATCTATTTATCTATATATCTAATCTATATCTATATATCTAATCTACCTAATCTATTTATCTATATATCTAATCTAGCTATCTATATATCTAATCTAATCTATATATCTAATCTATCTAATCTATCTATCTATATATCTAATCTATCTAATTTATTTATCTATATAGCATCACTACTCTGGACGGCTCTGACTTAGAATACGTGGACAACTACAAATACCTGGGTGTCTGGTTAGACTGTAAACTCTAATTCCAGACTCACATTAAGCATCTCCAATCCAAAATTAAATCTAGAATCGGCTTCCTATATCGCAACAAAGCATCCTTCACTCATGCTGCCAAACACCCTCGTAAAACTGACCATCCTACCGATTCTCGACTTCGGTGATGTCATCTATAAAATAGCCTCCAACACTCAACAAACTGGATGCAGTCTATCAGTCTGCCATCGGTTTTGTCACCAAAGCCCCATACACTACCCACCATTGCGACCTGTACGCTCTCGTTGGTTGGCCCTCGCTTCATACTCGTCACCAAACCCATTGGCTACAGGTTATCTACAAGTCTCTGCTAGGTAAAGCCCCGCCTTATCTCAGCTCACTGGTCACCATAGCAGCACCCACTCGTAGCACGCGCTCCAGCAGGTATATCTCACTGGTCACCCCCAAAGCCAATTCCTCCTTTGGTTGTCTTTCCTTCCAGTTCTCTGCTGCCAATGACTGGAACGAACTGCAAAAATCTCTGAAACTGGAGACTCATATCTCCCTCACTAGCTTTAAGCACCAGCTGTCAGAGCAGCTCACAGATCACTGCACCTGTACATAGCCCATCTGTAAACAGCCCATCTATCTACCTACCTCATCCCCATACTGTATTTATTTATTTATCTTGCTCCTTTGCACCCCAGTATCGCTACTTGCACATTCATCTTCTGCACATCTACCATTCCAGTTTTTAATTGCTATATTGTAATTACTTCGCCACCATGGCCTATTTATTGCCTTAACTTATCTCATTTGCACTCACTGTATATATACTTTTTGTTTTCTTTTGTTCTACTGTATTATTGACTGTATGTTTTGTTTATTCCATGTGTAACTCTGTGTTGTTGTATGTGTCGAATTGCTACGCTTTATCTTGGCCAGGTCGCAGTTGCAAATGAGAACTTGTTCTCAACTAGCCTACCTGGTTAAATAAAGGTGAAATAAAAAAATATCTAATCTATCTATCTATCTATATATCTAATCTATTCATCTATATATCTAATCTATATATCTATCTATCTGTCTAATGTATTTATCTATATATCTAATCTATTTATCTATATATCTAATCTATCTAATCTATTTATCTATATATCTAATATATTTATCTAATCTATCTAATCTATTTATCGATATATCTAATCTATATATCTATATATCTAATCTATCTATATATCTAATCTATTTATCTATATATCTAATCTATCTAATCTATTTATCTATATATCTATCTAATCTATTTATCTATATATCTAATCTATCTATATATCTAATCTATTTATCTATATATCTAATCTATTTATCTATATATCTATCTAATCTATTTATCTATATATCTAATCTATCTAATCTATTTATCTAATCTATCTAATCTATATATCTAATCTATCTAATCTATTTATCTATCAATCTATTCCATCTATTTTATCTGCAGATCACAAATTTCCCCCAAAGTATTTAGGAATCAATTATGACATGTTATTCAATTAATTATATCAAGTTAATTTCATTATTTAGACCGATGGTTGAATCTGGAACCACCTGCTCTGATATCTATGGTGACAAATCCAATTTTCCCCTCTCTGGGAATCAATCAAGTTGATTCTATTAAATTCAATACAATAAACAAGTCAATTAAGTTGACATCTTTAGAGATGTCGTTCCACTCTGACCTAGCTACAGATCCTAGATCAGATCCTTGACTCGAGCAGGCCTTAGTCACGTGCATGTATCCTTATCGGAACCCTGATCCCTTTTCAGTTTGCTTCTCATCCATGCTTATGATTTTGTGCCCTCTGTCCCCTGTACCCTTCCCTTTTCTTTGAGTTTATTTCAGCTCAATTGTTTTATACAGTAACCTGGGTAAGTGTCCATTTTGTACCCATTTTCTACTGCTCTGACCTGTATCACCCCTGTGCAATGTTTGGTCTCTCCCGCCTCCACCTTGCTCAAAGATAAGGCCGGGTTCGGGAACAACTTCACCACGGGGGACAACAAGTCACTGGCCCAGAACATGGAGGCAGTGGTGGTGGGCTGCATGTTCAAGTCTCTGATCACTCGCTGTGCCTCCACCACGCACGAGCTGCACAGCCCTGAGAACCTGGTGAGCATGTCTCTATGGCTCTGTCTCTCTCTCTCACACACTCTCTCTGTCTCTCTCTCTCACACACACTCTCTCTGTCTCTCTCTCTCACACACTCTCTGTCTCTCTCTCTCACACACTCTCTCTGTCTCTCTCTCACACACACTCTCTGTCTCTCTCTCACACACACTCTCTCTGTCTCTCTCTCACACACACTCTCTGTCTCTCTCTCACACACACTCTCTCTGTCTCTCTCTCTCTCACACACTCTCTCTGTCTCTCTCTCTCACACACTCTCTGTCTCTCTCTCACACACACTCTCTCTGTCTCTCTCTCTCACACACTCTCTCTGTCTCTCTGTCTCTCTCTCGCTCACACACACTCTCTCTGTCTCTCTCTCTCTCACACACTCTCTCTGTCTCTCTCTCACACACTCTCTCTGTCTCTCTCTCTCTCACACACTCTCTCTGTCTCTCTCTCTCACACACTCTCTCTGTCTCTCTCTCTCTCACACACTCTCTCTGTCTGTCTCTCTCTCTCTCACATACACTCTCTCTGTCTCTGTCTCTGTCTCAATCTGTCTCTATGGCTCTGTCTCTCTCTCTCACACACTCTCTCTGTCTCTCTCTCAATTCAATTCAATTCGCTTTATTGGCATGACGTAACAATATACATATTGCCAAAGCTTATTTTGGATATTTACAATATAAAAATAAATAAAAAATGAGAATCAAATATTGTCAACGGGACAACAGTAACAACAATAACCAAGGGTCAAAATAACCATACATGAACAATAACAATAAGCATACAGTAGAGGACATGTGCAGGTTGATTGGTCTGTCAGACACTGTCCCTCAACTTATGGCAGGCAGCAATGTAGTGTGCTGCCAACACACAGCTCTCTGCGTCCTCCCCCAACAGGACGGGTAGCCTATCCTCATCAGAGAGGTCTTAGAAACCTTGAATAAGGGTTTCAAATTTGGGGAAATGACACTCTCTAATTGTTTTATATTTTTGACATTTTGTCCGGAAATGCAGCTCCGTCTCAGGTTCTGCTGTGGTGCAGTGGTTGCACAGCCTTTCCTCTACAGGGAGCCAGGTTTTCCTGTGTCTACCCTTTTCAATGGCAAGGCTGTGCTCACTGAGCCTGTACTTTGTCAAGGTTTTTCTAAGGTTTTGATCAGTAACCATGGTCAAATATTTAGCCATAGTGTACTGTCGATTTAGGGCCAGATAGCACTGCATTTTGCTTTGTGTTTGTGCTTGTGTTTCCCAATAAGCAATGTAGTTTTGTTTTGACTGTGTTGTAATTTGGTTTATTCTGATTGATTGGATGTTCTGGTCCTGAGGCTTCAGTGTGTTAGTAGAACAGGTTTGTGAACTCAGCCCCAGGACCAGCTGGATGAGGGGACTCTTTTCTTTGCTCAGCTCTTGGCATTGCAGGGCTTGGTAATGATATGAGAGGGGGTCACTGTATTTTAGATGTTTCCAAAACTTAATTGCTCTTTTTTGAGTTTTTATTATTAGTGGATATTGGCCTAATTCTGCCCTGCATGCATTGTTTGTAGTTTTCTCTGTCTCTCTCTCTCTCACACACTCTCTCTGTCTCTCTCTCTCACACACTCTCTCTGTCTCTCTCTCTCACACACTCTCTCTGTCTCTCTCTCTCACACACACTCTCTCTGTCTCTCTGTCTCTCTCTCTCTCACACACTCTCTCTGTCTCTCTCTCACACACACTCTCTCTGTCTCTCTCTCTCTCACACACTCTCTCTGTCTCAATCTGTCTCTCTGTCTGTCTCTCTCTCTCTCTCTGTCTGTCTGTCTGTCTGTCTGTCTGTCTGTCTGTCTGTCTGTCTGTCTGTCGCTCTCTCTCCCTGTCTCTCTCCCTCTCTGTCTCTCTCTCTCTCTCTCTATCTTTGTCTCTTTTTTCTGTCTCTCTCTCTGTCTTATAGCCATTTTCCCCAGTCTAGTTGTTGTTCAGTAGGGCACGCCGTAGCAAAACATTTTGCAACAGAAAACATCTACTGTAGCCTACACAGAAGGCATGCTGGGCGTGAGTGTGTTCAACAATCACATCAATGACTACGCGGTGTGTCCTGTTTAATTATTAAAGGGTCATTCTGCTACGTGTGGTAATAGACTCCTAATGAATTATGAATGCTGTCTCTGACGAGCTGTGCACTAATGAACAATTTGTCTAAACCACATTCTAGAATAATAAATTGTCTAGCAAGTGGCATTCATAAAGTAAATATGCATTAAAAAATGTACAATTTCTGAGCATCTTCATGTCTTGTACACCCTATCAGAGAGCATGCTTATATTCACACCATTTTTTCCATTATTGTGCTTTTTAACTTACTCACCTGGAAATAACTATAAAATCACTATAAATCAAATCAAATCAAATGTATTTATATAGCCCTTCTTACATCAGCTGATATCTCAAAGTGCTGTACAGAAACCCAGCCTAAAACCCCAAACAGCAAGCAATGCAGGTGTAGAAGCACGGTGGCTAGGAAAAACTCCCTAGAAAGGCCAAAACCTAGGAAGAAACCTAGAGAGGAACCAGGCTATGAGGGGTGGCCAGTCCTCTTCTGGCTGTGCCGGGTGGAAATTATAACAGCACATGGCCTAGATGTTCAAATGTTCATAAATGACCAGCATGGTCAAATAATAATAATCATAGTAGTTGTCGAGGGTGCAACAAGTCAGCAACACAAGGGTAAGTGTCAGTTGGCTTTTTCATAGCCGATCTTTGAGAGTATCTCTACCGCTCCTGCTGTCTCTAGAGAGTTGAAAACAGCAGGTCTGGGACAGGTAGCACGTCCGGTGAATAGGTCAGGGTTCCAGCAGGTCTGGGACAACAGGTCTGGGACAGGTAGCATGTCCGGTGAACAGGTCAGGGTTCCATAGCTGCAGGCAGAACAGTTGGAACTGGAGCAGCAGCACGGCCAGGTGAACTGGGGACAGCAAGGAGTCATCAAGCCAGGTAGTCCTGAGGCATGGTCCTAGGGCTCAGGTCCTCCGAGAGAGAGAGAGAAAGAAAGAAAGAGAGAAAGAGAGAATTAGAGAGAGCATATTTAAATTCACACAGGACACCGGAAAAGACAAGAGAAATACTCCAGATGTGACAGACTGACCCTAGCCCCCCGACACATAAACTACTGCAGCATAAATACTGGAGGCTGAGACAGGAGGGGTCAGGAGACACTGTGGCCCCATCCGATGAAACCCCCGGACAGGGCCAAACAGGTAGGATATAACCCCACCCACTTTGCCAAAGCACAGCCTCCACACCACTGGAGGGATATCTCCAACCGCCAACATACCATCCCGGGACAAGGCCGAGTATAGCCCACAAAGATCTCCGCCACGGCACAGCCCAAGGGGGGGCACCAACCCAGACAGGAAGACCACGTCAGTGACTCAACCCACTCAAGTGACGCACCCCTCCCAGGGACGGCATGGAAGAACACCAGTAAGCCAGAGCCCCTGTAATAGGGGTAGAGGCAGAGAATCCCAGTGGAAAGAGGGGAAACCGGCCAGGCAGAGACAGCAAGGGCGGTTCGTTGCTCCAGCCTTTCCGTTCACCTTCACACCCCTGGGCCAGACTACACTTAATCATAGGACCTACTGAAGAGATATGTCTTCAGTAAAGACTTAAAGGTTGAGACTGAGTCTGCGTCTCTCACATGGGTAGGCAGACTATTCCATAAAAATGGAGCTCTATAGGAGAAAGCCCTGCCTCCAGCTGTTTGCTTAGAAATTCTAGGAACAAGAATGTGTAAGGCTTACTGTTGTTTTTGTATTCAGACCACAGAATCATATATATATTCTGTATAGTGCTCTTGTAATACACTCTCACCATTGCATTTCCAGTAGTTTTCATCCCTAATCTCAGTCCAAAGCAAGAGATTTGGCATGGTGGCAGCTCTGTGGAGCAGGGTAACATGGTGGAAGCTCTGTGGAGCAAGGTAACATGGTGGCAGCTCTGTGGAGCAGGGTAACATGGTGGCATGGTGGCAGCTCTGGGGAGCAGGGTAACATGGTGGCAGCTCTGGGGAGCAGGGTAACATGGTGGCAGCTCTGTGGAGCAGGGTAACCTGGTGGCATGGTGGCAGCTCTGTGGAGCAGGGTAACATAGTGGCAGCTCTGTGGAGCAGGGTAACATGGTGGCAGCTCTGTGGAGCAGGGTGGCATGGTGGCAGCTCTGTGGAGCAGGGTAACATGGTGGCAGCTCTGTGGAACAGGGTAACATGGTGGCAGCTCTGTGGAGCAGGGTAACATGGTGGCATGGTGGCAGCTCTGGGGAGCAGGGTAACATGGTGGCAGCTCTGTGGAGCAGGGTAACATGGTGGCATGGTGGCAGCTCTGTGGAGCAGGGTAACATAGTGGCAGCTCTGTGGAGCAGGGTAACATGGTGGAAGCTCTGTGGAGCAGGGTAACATGGTGGCAGCTCTGTGGAGCAGGGTAACATGGTGGCATGGTGGCAGCTCTGGGGAGCAGGGTAACATGGTGGCAGCTCTGGGGAGCAGGGTAACATGGTGGCAGCTCTGTGGAGCAGGGTAACATGGTGGCAGCTCTGTGGAGCAGGGTAACATGGTGGCAGCTCTGTGGAGCAGGGTAACATGGTGGCATGGTGGCAGCTCTGGGGAGCAGGGTAACATGGTGGCAGCTCTGTGGAGCAGGGTAACATGGTGGCATGGTGGCAGCTCTGTGGAGCAGGGTAACATGGTGGCATGGTGGCAGCTCTGTGGAGCAGGGTAACATGGTGGCAGCTCTGTGGAGCAGGGTAACATGTTGGCAGCTCTGTGGAGCAGGGTAACATGGTGGCAGCTCTGTGGAGCAGGGTGGCATGGTGGCAGCTCTGTGGAGCAGGGTAACATGGTGGCAGCTCTGTGGAACAGGGTAACATGGTGGCAGCTCTGTGGAGCAGGGTAACATGGTGGCATGGTGGCAGCTCTGGGGAGCAGGGTAACATGGTGGCAGCTCTGTGGAGCAGGGTAACATGGTGGCATGGTGGCAGCTCTGTGGAGCAGGGTAACATAGTGGCAGCTCTGTGGAACAGGGTAACATGGTGGCAGCTCTGTGGAGCAGGGTAACATGGTGGCAGCTCTGTGGAGCAGGGTAACATGGTGGCAGCTCTGTGGAGCAGGGTAACATGGTGGCAGCTCTGTGGAACAGGGTAACATGGTGGCAGCTCTGTGGAGCAGGGTAACATGGTGGCATGGTGGCAGCTCTGTGGAGCAGGGTAACATGGTGGCAGCTCTGTGGAGCAGGGTGACATGCTGGCAGATCTGTGGAGCAGGGTAACATGGTGGCAGCTCTGTGGAGCAGGGTGACATGCTGGCAGATCTGTGGAGCAGGGTAACATAGTGGCAGCTCTGTGGAGCGGGGTAACATGGTGGCAGCTTTGTGGTGCAGGGTAACATGGTGGCAGTTCTGTGGAGCAGGGTAATATGGTGGCAGCTCTGTGGTGCAGGGTAACATGGTGGCATGGTGGCAGCTCTGTGGAGTAGGGTAACATGGTGGCATGGTGGCAGCTCTGTGTAGCAGGGTAACATGCTGGCAGCTCTGTGGAGCAGGGTAACATGCTGGCAGCTCTGTGGAGCAGGGTAGCATGGTGGCAGCTCTGTGGAGCAGGGTAACATGGTGGCAGCTCTGTGGTGCAAGGTAACATGGTGGCAGCTCTGTGGAGCAGGGTAATATGGTGGCAGCTCTGTGGTGCAGGGTAACATGGTGGCAGCTCTGTGGAGCAGGGTAACATGGTGGCAGCTCTGTGGAGCAGGGTAACATGGTGGCAGCTCTGTGGAGCAGGGTAACATGGTGGCATGATGGCAGCTCTGTGGAGCAGGGTAACATGGTGGCAGCTCTGTGGAGCAGGGTAACATGGTGGCATGGTGGCAGCTCTGTGGAGCAGGGTCACATGGTGGCAGCTCTGTGGAGCAGGGTAACATGGTGGCAGCTCTGTGGAGCAGGGTAACATGGTGGCATGGTGGCAGCTCTGTGGAGCAGGGTAACATGGTGGCAGCTCTGTGGAGCAGGGAAGCATGGTGGCAGCTCTGTGGAGCAGGGTAACATGGTGGCAGCTCCGTGGAGCTGGGTAACATGGTGCCATGGTGGCAGCTCTGTGGAGTAGGGTAACATGGTGGCAGCTCTGTGGAGCAGGGAACATGGTGGCAGCTCTGTGGAGCAGGGAACATGGTGGCATGGTGGCAGCTCTGTGGAGCAGGTTAACATGGTGGCATGGTGGCAGCACTGTGGAGCAGGGTAACATGGTGGCAGCTCTGTGGAGCAGGGAACATGGTGGCATGGTGCTAGCTTTGTGGAGCAGTGTAACATGGTGGCAGCTCTGTGGAGCAGGGAACATGGTGGCATGGTGCTAGCTTTGTGGAGTAGGGTAACATGGTGGCAGCTCTGTGGAGCAGGGCAACATGGTGGCTGCTCTGTTCAGCAGGGTAACATGGTTGCAGCTCTGTGGAGCAGGGTAACATGGTGGCAGCTCTGTGGAGCAGGGTAACATGGTGGCAGCTCTGTGGAGCAGGGTAACATGGTGGCAGCTCTGTGGAGCAGGGTAACATGGTGGCATGGTGGCAACTCTGTGGAGCAGGGAACACGGTGGTATGGTGGCAGCTCTGTGGAGCAGGGTAACATGGTGGCATGGTTGCAGCTCTTTGGAGCAGGGTAACATGGTGGCAGCTCTGTGGAGAAGGGAACATGGTGGTATGGTGGCAGCTCTGTGGAGCAGGGTAACATGGTGGCAGCTCTGTGGAGCAGGGAACACGGTGGTATGGTGGCAGCTCTGTGGAGCAGGGTAACATGGTGGCATGGTTGCAGCTCTGTGGAGCAGGGTAACATGGTGGTAGCTCTGTGGAGAAGGGAACACGGTGGTATGGTGGCAGCTCTGTGGAGCAGGGTAACATGGTGGCAGCTCTGTGGAGCAGGGTAACATGGTGGTATGGTGGCAGCTCTGTGGAGCAGGGTAGCATGGTGGCAGCTCTGTGGAGCAGGGAACACGGTGGTATGGTGGCAGCTCTGTGGAGCAGGGTAACATGGTGGCATGGTGGCAGCTCTGTGGAGCAGGGTAACATGGTGGCAGCTCTGTGGAGCAGGGTAACATGGTGGTATGGTGGCAGCTCTGTGGAGCAGGGTAGCATGGTGGCAGCTCTGTGGAGCAGGGAACACGGTGGTGTGGTGGCAGCTCTGTGGAGCAGGGTAACATGGTGGCATGGTGGCAGCTCTGTGGAGCAGGGTAACATGGTGGCAGCTCTGTGGAGCAGGGTAACATGGTGGCAGCTCTGTGGAGCAGGGTAACATGGTGGCAGCTCTGTGGAGTAGGGTAACATTTTGGCATTGGGCTCTGTAGCAGCTGTCTGGTGCAGGATCACATACAGAAGCCACTTGATGGCTGACACTGTAGTATACTGACTCACTGCAGTACTGTGTGGCAACACTGTCCTCTCACTACTGACTAGCTGAATGAGAACACACACACACAATTACACACCCCACAATGACATGAATGAGGTCAGCACATTGTTGGTTTTTGTACGGGGTCTAAAATGTACTCTTCCTTCCTTCCTTCCTTCCTTCCTTCCTTCCTTCCTTCCTTCCTTCCTTCCTTCCTTCCTTCCTTCCTTCCTTCCTTCCTTCCTTCCTTCCTTCCTTCCTTCCTTCCTTCCTTAATTCCTTCCTTCCTTCCTTCCTTCCTTCCTTCCTTCCTTCCTTCCTTCCGCCCTCTATCTCTTTCTGTCTCTCTCACTCACTCACTCACTCACTCACTCACTCACTCACTCACTCACTCACTCACTCACTCACTCACTCACTCACTCACACACACATATATATATATATATATATACAGGCGTCCCACAAGCAATTGATGTGTTTGATGAAAACGATTTAGTCTGTCTGTCTCTGTCTCCCCACCCCCCATCCAGGGTCTGTACTGTGACATCCGCCAGCTGGTGCAGTTCATCAAGGAGTCCCATGGCAACGTGTTCCGCAGGGTGGCACTGAGCGCACTCCTGGACTCGGCCGAGAAAGTGGCCACCACCAAGAAGCCAGAGGAGAAGGAGGAGCCTATCACCAAACCTACAGCATCCAGGAGGTAGTCTACAGAACAAGGACCTCCCACTGGTTGAATTGACGTTGTTTCCATGTCATTTCAACCAAACAAATCTACGTGATGACGTTGAATCAACGTGGAAAACTGATTGGATTTTGCAAAAAGTCATCAACATAAGGCCATTTAGTATTTTTTTCACCCAACTTTTTCGTTGATTTCACTTTGAATTCACGTTAGTTGACATCTCAAACAAATGTAAATCAAACTAAACGTTGAACTGATGTCTTTGCCCAGTGGGTTGGCTCCATAGATATAGAACAACCAATCACAGACATATAAAACTCCACAGCAGGGATATCTGTACGTTGAGGGTGGTCATGCAGATGGTGGTTGTGCAGATGGTGGTTGTGCAGATGGAGTGAACCCTGTCTTGTCCTACTGGTACTGACTCTGCTGATAACTTCTTTATTGAGGAAAAATGTACTAAACTGTGATATGTGGTCTCATCTAGCTATTTCACCATGAATCCACTAACTATACATTTTACATTTTAGTCATTTAGCAGACGCAGTTATTTAGCAATTTACAGGAGCAATTAGGGTTAAGTGCCTTGCTCATGGGCACATGGACAGGAATTAGAATCAGCGACCTTTTGGATACTGGCCTAACGCTTTTAACCTCTAGGCTACCTGCGGTCTGGATAAGACATTCTGCTTATTGACTCACATGTAAATGTAAGGAAATCTGAATAAGACCACAGTATTTCTCCTAGGTGTTGTCCAGGCGGGGCGCTACAAAGGCCCCAAATCAACATCCTGTGCCTGAGAGGTTTAGATAGGGGAAGGATAGTGTAAACACTGTAGGGGTGATGGAATGCTTCCAGACGGCTACTCCATGCAACAAAGCCTTTGATAGTTGCTACTATTGGGGTCTAACCTGGCCCGGGTGGTTCTGACTATACTAGAGCCTTGTCAGGAACAATTAGTTCTGTGTGTCCTTTGTGCAGGTCAGAGGCAGGTGTGTCTGGGGAAAAGGGAGGGCAGCCGTCCACCGCTGCAGACGAGTGCCGCAGTTGCATATCCAGCCGCCCCCCCCAGACACCAGAGCAGTGAGTACCCCCTTTTCACACACACTCATACATACATACATACATGCATACATACATACATACATGCATACATACATACATACATACATACATACACACATACATACATACATACATACATACATACATACATACATACATACATACATACATACATACATACATACATACACGTTCAAAATCCTATTTTCCTTAACCCAAAAACCTAACCTTAACCCTAATCCTATCTCCAGCTACTAACCCTAATCCTAAAACTAACCCTAGCTCCTAATCCTAAAACTAACCCTAGCTCCTAACCCTAATCCTTCATGTAATTCTAACACTAATTCTAACTTTTACCCCCCTAGAAATAGCATTTGACCTTGTAGGGACCAACAGAATGTCCCCAGTTGTCAATTTTTTTGTTTACTTTTCACACACACACACACACACGTACACAATCACAGATACACACATATACAGTACCAGTCAAACGTTTGGACACACCTACTCATTCCAGGGTTTTTCTTTATTTTTACTATTTTCTACACTTTCTACAAGAGTATGCAAAGCTGTCATCAAGGCAAAGGGTGGCTACTTTGAAGAAAATATATTTTGATTTGTTTAACACTTTTTTGATTACTACATGATACATATGGGTGTTATTTCATAGTTTTGATGTCTTCACTATTATTCTACAATGTATAAAATAGTAAAAATAAAGAAAAACCCTTAAACGAGTAGGTGTGTCCAAACTTTTGACTGGTACTGTGCATGAATGTACGCCCCACAAAATGTATGTTTGATGAGAACTATTTAGTCATTGTGTTCACTGTCTGTCTGTCTGTCTGTCTGTCTGTCTGTCTGTCTGTCTGTCTGTCTGTCTGTCTGTCTGTCTGTCTGTCTGTCTGTCTGTCTGTCTGTCTGTCTGTCTGTCTGTCTGTCTGTCTGTCTGTCTGTCTGTCTGTCTGTCTGTCTGTCTGTCTCGTCTGTCTGTCTGTCTGTCTGTCTGTCTGTCTGTCTGTCTGTCTCGTCTCTCTCTCTCTCTCTCTCTCTCTCTCTCTCTCTCTCTCTCTCTCTCTCTCTCTCTCTCTCTCTCTCTCTCTCTCTCTGTGTGTTTCTCTCTCTCTCTGTGTTTCTCTCCCCAGTGATGAACAGATTCCGGGGGCTCTGCTGGGCAGGAAGGACTTCTGGAGGAAGATGTTCAAGTCACAGAGTGCTGCCAGCGACACCAGCAGCCTATCAGAGCAGGACACGTCGGAGTGCACCACCGCCCACTCGGGCACCACCACGGACCGACGAACCCGCTCACGCTCCCGACGCATCTCCCTGCGCAAGAAGCTCAAGCTGCCCATCGGTAGGTGGCTGTGCCCCCCACAGAACCACAGCGCCACCCTGTGTCCATCTATGGAAATTATTATTCATTCTAGTGATGTCATCCTCTAAGGGTCATGACAGGCTTGATGGGAATTTTTTCCGGTAAACTTTCCAAATGTCAACAAAACAAAATACGCTAGACAGTGTGGGATCTTTTTGTCGGTAAAATGAATTATGCGAGAAGTGTCGGTGGAAACGCTATTATGCGCAAATATTGATATAATAACCATGACATGTGTGACATCCTCCCACTACGACTAGTCGGGAAAGCAAGCAGTTTATTAGGTTACAGATGAAATAAGTTCTGATGAACTTCACAGGGTGGTGAATGTGCACGGTGATGAGCTTGATTCTCCTTTCCAATAAATATCCAGGGTCTTATTCTGGTGACATGATGATCAATGCTTGACTGCCGTTTGACAATTAAAAATAATCTTGCTCTTTTGTTCATAATAACCTCATCATGTAGGCTATATGTGCGCACACGTGCCAATACAATAGTGGGCACATATAACGCACCATTTTGTGTCAGAAAACCATCAGCAGAGTTGAAAATGCGATGGAAACCCATTTAACTTTTATTTTTTATTCGGTACACAGGAATGACGAAGCAAAACAGGTTTTTAGAAATGTTTGCACATTTATTAAAAATAAAAAACGTAAATACCTTATTTACATAAGTATTCAGACCCTTTGCTCTGAGACTCGAAATTGAGCTCAGTTGAATCCTGTTTCCATTGATCATCCTTGATCATCCTCTGTGGTAAAGTCCACATGTGGTAATTACAATTGATTGGACATGATTTGGAAAGGCACACACCTGTCTATATAACATGGTTGACAGTGCATGTCAGAGCAAAAACCAAGCCATGAGGTGGAAGGAATTGTCCGAAGAGCACCGAGACAGGATTGTGTCGAGGCATAGATCTGGGGAAGGGTACCAAAACATTTCTGCAGCATTGAAGGTCCCCAAGAACACAGTGGCCTCCATCATAATTAAATGGAAGAAGTTTGGAACCACCAAGAGCTCCAGAGTTCCTCTGTGGAGATGGGAGAACCTTCCAGAAGGACAACCATCTCTGCAGCACTCCACCAATCATGCCTTTATGGTAGAGTGGCCAGACGGAAGCCACTCCTCAGTAAAAGGCACATGACAGCCCGCTTGGAGTTTGCCAAAAGGCACCAAAAGGACTCGCAGAACATGAGAAACCAGATTCTCTGGTCTGATGAAAGCACGATTGAACTCTTTGGCCTGAATGCGAAGCGTCACATCTGGAGGAAACTAAGCACCTCTCATCACCTGGCCAATACCATCCTTACGGTGAAGCATGGTGGTGGCAGCATCAAGCAGTGGGGATGTTTTTCAGTGGCAGGGACTGGGAGACTATTCAGAATCGAGGGAAAGATGAATGGAGCAAATTACAGAAAGATCCTTGATGAGAACCTGCTCCAGAGTGCTCAGGACCTCAGACTTTGGCGAAGGTTCAAATTCCAACAGGACAACGACCCTAAGCACCACAGCAAAGACAACGCAAGAGTGGCTTGGGACAAGTCTCTGAATGTCCTTGAGTGGCCCAGCCTGGACTTAAACCCGATCAAGCATCTCTGAAGAGCCCTGAAAACAGCTGTGCAGCGATGCTCCCCTTCCAACCTGACAGAGCTTGAGAGAATCTGCAAAGAAGAATGGGAGAAACTCCCGAAATACAGGTGTGCAAAGCTTGTAGCGTCATACCTAAGAAGACTCAAGGCTGTATAGCTGCTAAATGTGCTTCAACAAAGTATTGAGTAAAGGGTCTGGAAAGCCCATAAAATTGTCAGTGACTCCAGGCACCCAAATTATAGACTGTTTTCTCTGCTACCGCACGGCAAGCGGTACCGAAGCGCCATGTCTAGGACCAAAAGGCTCCTCAACAGCTTCTACCCCCAAGCTATAAGACTGCTGAACAATGAATAAAATCACCACCGGACTATTTCCCCCCCCCTCCCTTTTGTACACTACTGCTACTCGTTGTTTATTATCTATGCATAGTCACTTCACCCCTACAGTGGCTTGCGAAAGTATTCACCCCCCTTGGCATTTTTCTTATTTTGTTGCCCTGGAATTAAAATAGATTTTTGGGGGGTTTGTATCATTTGATTTACACAACATTCCTACCACGTTGAAGATGCTAAATATTTTTTATTGTGAAACAAACAGTAAATAAGACAAAAAAACTGAAAACTTGAGCGTGCATAACTATTCACACCTCCAAAGTCAATACTTTGTAGAGCCACCTTTTGCAGCAATTACAGCTGCAAGTCTCTTGGGGTATGTCCCTATAAGCGTGGCACATCTAGCCACTGGGATTTTTGCCCATTCTTCAAGGCAAAACTGCTCCAGCTCCTTCAAGTTGGATGTGTTCTGCTGGTGTACAGCACTCTTTAAGTCATACCACAGATTCTCAATTGGATTGAAGTCTGGGCTTTGACTAGGCCATTTCAAGACATTTAAATGTTTCCCCTTAAACCACTCGAGTGTTGCTTTAGCAGTATGCTTAAGGTCATTGTCCTGCTGGAAGGTGAACCTCCGTCCCAGTCTCAACTCTCTGGAAGACTGAAACAGGATTCCCTCAAGAATGTCCCTGTATTTAGCATCATCCATCATTCCTTCAATTCTGACCAGTTTCCCAGTCCCTGCCAATGAAAAACATCTCCACATCATGATGCTGCCATCACCATGCTTCACTGTGGGGATGGTGTTCACGGGGTGATGAGAGTTGTTGGGTATGCACCAGACATAGCGTTTTCCTTGATGGCCAAAAAGCTGACCAGAGTACCTTCTTCCATCTGTTTGGGGAGTCTCCCACATGCCTTTTGGCGAACACCAAACATGTTTGCTTATTTTTTTCTTTAAGAAATGGTCCACTCTTCTGTAAAGCCCAGCTCTGTGGAGTGGTCTTATGGACAGATACTCCAATCGGTGCATGTTACAAATAAAGTTTGATTTGATTTAAATACTTATGTAAATGCACTGTATTTGATGGGAAATCGGGCATATTGGACCAATTGTTTGTATGCTGATTTTTGAATATTCGCATGAAAATCTGTCGCCAATTGGATAGAAACCTAACTACTGACACCGATGTATGATTCATTGAAAATGCAACTTTGTCACTGGATCATTAATTTGTCATTCTCTGTGTTCACTGGAGTGTAGTGATGAACTCGTAGCTGCATCTCTCTAACTTTGTGTTTCTAAGTATATGGTTTGCGTGTAAATTTCATGTTTCTGTAGTCTAACGTCATGTTTCTGTACGCTAACTTCATGCTTCTGTAGGCTAACATCATGTTTCTGTAGTCTAACGTCATGTTTCTGTAGTCTAACGCCATGTTTCTGTAGGCTAACATTATGTAACATGTTTCTGTAGTCTAACGTCATGTTTCTGTAGTCTAACGTCATGTTTCTGTAGTCTAACGTCATGTTTCTGTAGTCTAACGTCATGTTTCTGTAGGCTAACATTATGTAACATCATGTTTCTGTAGGCTAACGTCATGTTTCTGTAGTCTAACGCCATGTTTCTGTAGGCTAACATTATGTAACATCATGTTTCTGTAGGCTAACGTCATGTTTCTGTAGTCTAACGCCATGTTTCTGTAGGCTAACATTATGTAACATCATGTTTCTGTAGGCTAACGTCATGTTTCTGTAGTCTAACGTCATGTTTCTGTAGTCTAACATCTTGTTTCTGTAGTCTAACATCATGTTTCTGTAGGCTAACGTCATGTTTCTGTAGTCTAACGCCATGTTTCTGTAGTCTAACGCCATGTTTCTGTAGTCTAACGTCATGTTTCTGTAGTCTAACGTCATGTTTCTGTAGTCTAACATCTTGTTTCTGTAGTCTAACATCATGTTTCTGTAGGCTAACATCATGTTTCTGTAGTCTAACATCATGTTTCTGTAGGCTAACATCATGTTTCTGTAGTCTAACGCCATGTTTCTGTAGTCTAACGCCATGTTTCTGTAGTCTAACGTCATGTTTCTGTAGGCTAACGTCATGATTCTGTAGTCTAACGTCATGTTTCTGTAGTCTAACGTCATGTTTCTGTAGTCTAACGTCATGTTTCTGTAGGCTAACATCATGATTCTGTAGGCTAACATAATGTAACATCATGTTTCTGTAGTCTAATGTCATGTTTCTGTAGTCTAACGTCATGTTTCTGTAGGCTAACGTCATGAATCTGTAGTCTAACGTCATGTTTCTGTAGACTAACATCATGATTCTGTAGGCTAACATTATGTAACATCATGATTCTGTAGTCTAACGCCATGTTTCTGTAGTCTAACGTCATGTTTCTGTAGGCTAACATCATGATTCTGTAGGCTAACGTCATGTTTCTGTAGTCTAACGTCATGTTTCTGTAGACTAACATCATGATTCTGTAGGCTAACATTATGTAACATCATGTTTCTGTAGTCTAACGTCATGTTTCTGTAGTCTAACGTCATGTTTCTGTAGTCTAACGTCATGTTTCTGTAGTCTAACATCATGTTTCTGTAGTCTAACGTCATGTTTCTGTAGTCTAACGTCATGTTTCTGTAGGCTAACGTCATGTTTCTGTAGTCTAACGTCATGTTTCTGTAGTCTAACGTCATGTTTCTGTAGTCTAACGTCATGTTTCTGTAGGCTAACGTCATGTTTCTGTAGGCTAACGGCATGTTTCTGTAGGCTAACGTCATGATTCTGTAGGCTAACATTATGTAACATCATGTTTCTGTAGGCTAACATTATGTAACATCATGTTTCTGTAGGCTAACGTCATGTTTCTGTAGGCTAACATTATGTAACATCATGTTTCTGTAGGCTAACATTATGTAACATCATGTTTCTGTAGGCTAACGTCATGTTTCTGTAGGCTAACATTATGTAACATCATGTTTCTGTAGGCTAACATTATGTAACATCATGATTCTGTAGGCTAACATTATGTATCATCATGTTTCTGTAGGCTAACGTCATGTTTCTGTAGGCTAACATTATGTAACATCATGTTTCTGTAGGCTAACATTATGTAACATCATGTTTCTGTAGGCTAACATTATGTAACACCATGTTTCTGTAGGCTAACATTATGTAACATCATGTTTCTGTAGGCTAACATTATGTAACATCATGTTTCTGTAGGCTAACATTATGTAACATCATGTTTTTGTAGGCTAACATCATGTTTCTGTAGTCTAACACCATGTCTTGTTGTACCTGTGATGAGTAGACAATTCACTTAATCTCTTTATGGTCTTCTTTTGTATTCCTTTTGTCCCTAGCATGCCGTGGGACTGTTCGCCTTCCAATTACCGTCTCTGTCTTACGTATGTGTGTATGTTTGTGTGTGTGTGTGTGTGTGTGTGTGTGTGTGTGTGTGTGTGTGTGTGTGTGTGTGTGTGTGTGTGTGTGCGGGTGCTTCACAGACCCTCTTTGTTCGTTTGTCGTGTACAGCTAGCTGCTCCTATGTGCCTTGTTCTATGACCAAGTGTTTTATGCTACTCTGTCTGCATTTGTGTGGATTATAACTTTTATTCCTGTTTATGCTTCTCTGTGTGTGTGTGTGTGTGTGTGTGTGTGTGTGTGTGTGTGTGTGTGTGTGTGTGTGTGTGTGTGTGTGTGTGTGTGTGTGTGTGTGTGTGTGTGTGTGTGTTTGTATTCAGTATGTGTTCTGCAAGTATGTGTATGTCTCGATGTATAAGTGTGATGTTTACCCACTCTGCACTCCTCCCTCCCTCCATCCATTCCTCTGACTGGGGTGGGGTGTGTTTGCAGGTAACTGGCTTAAGCGGTCATCTCTCTCTGGGCTGACCGATGGGGTCGAGGACTTGTTGGACATCAGCTCTGTGGACCGACTCTCCTTCATCCGCCAGGGCTCCAAGGTCAGGGGTCACCTACTGACCACAAGGGGCTGTGTCTCTCACAACTGTCTACTTCAGTGCTCTCCAACCCTGTTCCTGGAGAACTACCATCCTATAGGTTCCCTCTCCAACCCTGTTCCTGGAGAACTACCATCCTATAGGTTCTCTCCAACCCTGTTCCTGGAGAACTACCATCCTATAGGTTCCCTCTCCAACCCTGTTCCTGGAGAACTACCATCCTATAGGTTCTCTCCAACCCTGTTCCTGGAGAACTACCATCCTATAGGTTCTCTCTCCAACCCTGTTCCCGGAGAGCTACCGTCCTGTCGGTCCTCTCTCCAACCCTGTTCCTGGAGAACTACCATCCTATAGGTTCTCTCCAACCCTGTTCCTGGATAACTACCATCCTATAGGTTCTCTCTCCAACCCTGTTCCCGGAGAGCTACCGTCCTGTCGGTCCTCTCTCCAACCCTGTTCCTGGAGAACTACCATCCTATAGGTTCTCTCTCCAACCCTGTTCCTGGAGAACTACCATCCTATAGGTTCTCTCTCCAACCCTGTTCCTGGAGAACTACCATCCTATAGGTTCTCTCTCCAACCCTGTTCCTGGAGAACTACCATCCTATAGGTTCTCTCTCCAACCCTGTTCCTGGAGAACTACCATCCTATAGGTTCCCTCTCCAACCCTGTTCCTGGAGAACTACCATCCTATAGGTTCTCTCTCCAACCCTGTTCCTGGAGAACTACCATCCTATAGGTCCTCTCTCCAACCCTGTTCCTGGAGAACTACCATCCTATAGGTTCTCTCCAACCCTGTTCCTGGAGAACTGCCATCCTATAGGTTCTCTCTCCAAACCTGTTCCTGGAGAACTACCATCCTATAGGTTCTCTCTCCAACCCTGTTCCTGGAGAGATACCATCCTGTAGGTTTTCGCTCCAACCCCAGTTGTAACTAACCTGATTCAGCTTATCAACCAGCTAATTATTAGAATCAGGTGTGCTAGACTAGGGTTGGAGTGAAAACCTACTGGACGATAGCTCTCCAGGAACAGGGTTGGAGTGAAAACCTACAGGACGGTAGCTCTCTGGGAACAGGGTTGGAGTGAAAACCTACAGGACGGTAACTCTCCGGGAACAGGGTTGGAGAGCCCTGGTCTTACTGCCATGGGCTGATATATAACCTTTTCTCACGACTGAGCTGAGCACATCATGTCCTCTTGTATTGTTACCTGGGCATTTTGATCATTTCTAAAGGATAGACAAGAAAATCTATTTAAATGACAAAATGCCTAGTTAGATGGCAGCTTTGTGTTTCTTTTGTTTACAACTTGTTATTTCTGTTTATATATTTATCTTTTTAATGCTACATATTTGTTGTTCTACTGCCAGTGGTGTGGACAGTCTTTTCTCTCTCCACCGCCCCGCCTGCAGGTGAAGTTCACCAGCAACGTGAAGCTGTCAGAGGCCGGCGGGGGAGCGGGGGGCGTGGAGTACGGCCGGGACGAGGAGGAGAATTTCTTCAAGCGGCTCGGTAAATGGCGGTCTGGCAGGCGGAACCCATCCAAGCTTCACCACACAGAAGAGAAAGATGGTAGACCCCCGGGGTGTCCCCTATCACCCCCCGCCCGCTCGCCCCCTCACCCCGCCCGCCTCTCTGTGTGTATGTGCCTGACTGTCCTGTTCCGTCCGTAGTCTGTCCATGGTCTGTCCGTTGGCCTGTCCTGTGCGTCCAGTGCTCTGTACACTCTCTGCCACCATCTTTCATGCTAGTGGTGTTTGTATGTATTTGTCGGCCACTGCCTGTGCAAGCCCCTGGCAGATTGAGGGGGAGACCCCTAGCCCTATACATGATGCCCTAGACTCATACATGATACCCTAGACTCATACATGATACCCTAGGCTGATACATGATACCCTAGGCTGATACATGATACCCTAGACTGATACATGATACCCTAGACTCATACATGATTCCCTAGACTCATACATGATACCCTAGGCTCATACATGATACCCTAGACTCATACATGATATCCTAGACTCATACATGATGTCCTAGGCTCATACATGATGCCCTAGACTCATATATGATAACCTAGACACATACATGATACCCTAACGTGGGGACATCTCCAGAAGTTATAGTAACCATCAGCTTTTTAAGCAAATGCCCATCTTTTAGCTCACTGGACAGTCCCTTGTCACCTCTGCCCAGTGCCCACACCGACAGGCCCTTATTATAACCCATTGGGTGTTTTTTGTCCCCGGGGTCTGTTCCATCCCTGTTTAATGGCAGCCATGTTGAGCTCTTCTCCTGGCCAGAGGAAGCTCCATGGTCCTTCTGCTAGCACGGCACAATCTAGCCATATACGGACACCTCCATGTCCAATGTCCCCATGGATATGAGAGACAGGTAAAGGGACCAGGAGAAGGAGGGAGAGAGGGACAAGACAGGTAGAGGGACTGGGAGAAGGAGGGAGAGAGGGACAAGACAGGGAGAGAGAGAAGGAGGGAGAGAGGGACAAGACAGGTAGAGGGACAGGGAGAAGGAGGGAGAGAGGGACAAGACAGGGAAGAGGAGAGGGGGATAGACGAGGGGTAGAGAGTGGGACTTTAAACACAACATGTGGGGCACATGGTGCTGTAACTGTCTTGTCTTCGTTGAACCACTTATCCCATTATGGATAGAAACCCACAAAATCAAGAAAGATTACCATGAAGAGTTACAATCAAGTCATCATATTTGTTGAATGTTGCACATTTTCTAGCTTAATGACCGTGTGTCCATCTTTCTCTCCAGCTTCGTTTGTTAAGTGGCTCGATGGTGCTTTTCATTCAATGGATTCAGACATGACCTAATCATGCTATGTTCTATGGGCAGTCTGTTCTCTCGTTCTTTTGTGTGATCATGTTGCTATATGGGTGTGTCATTCATGCCAGCACTCGCAAAGATAATGCCCAGAGCCCTGAGTTTTTCCTGGTTAGATCAGATGGTCAGAAAAACCTCCAGGCTCTAGTTATGCTGTAGAATAGAGGTCCAGGCCCCAGATGGCCCTAGTCTGCCCTACTCACCTCTTTTTTTCTGTTACTACTGTTTCTCTCTCTCTGTTCTCCCCCATCACTTCCTCCCTCCCCTCCTCCTTCCCCTCTTCCTCCGCCCCCCTCCCTCTCTATCTATCGGTGTTCTCCCCATCACTTCCTCCCTCCTCCTTCCTCTTGCTCTCTCTCTCTTCTCCTCCTATCCTCCTATCCCTCCCCTCCTCCTTCCCCTCTTCCACCGCCCCCCTCCCTCCTCCCTCTCTCTATCTATCGGTGTTCTCCCCCTATCCCCCCTCTCCCTCTCCCCTCCTCTCTTTCTCTTTCTCTCTTCTCTACCCTTCCCCATCCTTCCCAAACCTCATCTCCCCTCCCCCTCTCTCTCTCCCGCTCCCTTCCTCCTCCACCAGGGCCCCAGGGGTTCCAGGAGCGCCTGGCAGCCAGCCAGGAGGCCATGAAGAACAAGAACGTGGTGAACCTGGCCGCCATCCGCCAGGGCATGAAACGCTTCCAGTTCCTGTTGAACTGCTGCGAGCCAGGCACCATCCCTGACGCATCCATCCTGGCCGCTGCGCTCGACCTGGTCAGTTACACTGTAGTCTCAGGGTGGAGTTAAATCAAACCAGTCATGTGAATGTTTACACATTGTCTTTGTTTAATTCAGTGTTTTTCAATCCTGTCCTCTGGATTCCCCAGCCTTCCCACATATTTCATCTGTTCCAATACTAGCACATCTTATTCAATGAATCAATGATCAATCAACTGCTGTATACTCCTGTGAGGGGAGTCTACCAGGTAGTAATAAGTATTTTTTACTAGACTCGACCGTTCTGGAATGTTACTTGACAGAGGGAAAAATGTGTAAATATTGCAGTATGGGATTGATTGAAATAAGATTTCAGGGATCTGACTGGACGTTATTGTACTTCCTGGTGTCCGACAGGAAGCTCCCGTGGTTGCCAGAGCCTCCCTGTTCCTGGAGTGTGCCCGCTTCGTCCACCGTTGTAACCGTGGCAACTGGCCCGAGTGGATGAAGGGTCACCACGTGAACATCACCAAGCGGGGTCTGTCTCGGGGACGCTCGCCCGTGGTGGGAAACAAGAGGAACCAGAAGCTCCAGTGGAATGCAGCCAAGCACTTCTGTCAATGGGGAGATGTGAGTGACCTTCTGATGGGATGACCAACTATCAAATGATTCTACTGACCGAGATTGTGTATGAAGATAGGCGCTAATAGTGTGTGTGTGTGTGTGTGTGTGTGTGTGTGTGTGTGTGTGTGTGTGTGTGTGCGCGCACGCTCGCATGCGGGCGTGTCTCTGGTCTTCCTCTCCCAGGCCATTGGTACGCGTCTCAGTGAGCTGTGCCACTCAGACAGCGAGAGTCCTGCCAACATCCTGGGTTTCATCTATGACGAGGAGACCAAGCGAAGATTGAGAAAGGAGGATGAGGAGGAGGACTACTTAGACGACAGTAAGCCATAGAAAAGGAAAAGTCACCTTAAAGGGAAATGTGGTTCACAGAAGAATCTTGTTAATTTGTATTTTGAGCATAATATGCAAATCCCCATAGAAACCTGTCATTTTAAGCTAGAGATATGTGTTTTTGTCCATTCAATCCACCACATCCGCCGATGTCTGTCGTGAAAAGTGACAGAGCTAGAGTGTTGTTTGTCAGACCATGAGGCATCCCGAAAATTGGTCTTCTCGCAAAATCGTCTATAGCGTCCGAACAGTTTGGAAAGACGAGACTCTCACGAACAAGCTTTATGACCCCCACAAGCTTCTTTGGACTCGTCTGAAGTCGGTATAGCCCATCTGCCAACTTCTGTCTGTAGCGTCCGAACAGTTAGGTCTACACACTATGACCCCTCTGTGGAAATAATACGAACATGGCGGTTGTTTTGCTGCCCTCACAAGACTTGTCTGGAGGTCCCTTGGTACCAGTTGAAAATATGAATGGAGGTATACTGTATATGGAGACTGTTTAGTGCCAAAACAATGTTCAGATATAGGACAGATACTTCAGAACCAGCTTCCTTCTGATTTTTGGGGGGGGACTATCTGTTGTTCCATGTAGTGAATCTGTTATTCAATGCGTTTGTATGGGCTAATAGCAGTAAGGCCAAATAAAAACGTTCATTAAATAATTGTTTTATAAATTTTTTTATACTTCAAGGGGTCTTAAAATTCAAATAGCAAAATGATCCTTGGTATGACCTTCTAAAAACAATTCCATATAGCTTAGTAGAACCCCCCCTCTTCGACTCTTATAGGTTAAGCCAAATTTTGACCCAAAATATCCATCCCCAGATACAGTCAACCCAACAAAATGTGGCTGTCCTTTCGCTCTCAAGATGGCCGCCTGCCAGTTGCTGCTGGAGATCACCACATTTCTCAGAGAGACATTCCCCTGCCTCCCCCGGCCACGCACAGAGCCCCAAGTGGTCAGTAGGAGAACTTCACTTACTTGACACTTACTCACTACTCTAATGCAATCATATCCCTATAAATCAATTGGTGTGTGTGTGTGTTCGTGCATATTTGTGTGTCTGTCTGTTCGTATATGTCTGTCCGTGTGTGTGTGTGTCCATGTGTTCGTGTGTGTGTCCATCCGTGTGTGTATGTCTGCGTTGTGTGTGTTTGTAGGATTTGGAGAGCTGTCGATTGAGGCTGGACCCTGAGCACCGTTATGAGAGGAAGATCAGCTTTGCCGGTATCCTAGACGACGAGGACGGCCACGACTCTCTGAACAGCAGCAGCCACACACTCAAGTCGGACACGGCCTGCGACGACAAGAAGGCCCAGGAGCCTCTGGGTAATTGAGTTCTGCTAAGTTGGCCGTGTCATAAGGGTCAGTGTCAGATGAAAATCTCTGAAACAGAAACTTTTCAGGAAATTGAAAAAACGGCCATATTTTTTCATTAAGAAACATTTAATTATAAAAAAATAGTTTTATAATGCTATTCTACATATTTTGTCATGAGGTTATGAGAAGTTGTTTCTATCTGTTAGCTAATTTCCTGCAATTCTGCACATGTTGTTATCATATGCTATCTGGGGGGCCCACAACCTCCCCCAAACCCCAAAAAATGGGTTGTGTGCCCCATGGAGGTTGGTGGCCCCAGGGCACATGCCCTACGTGTCCGTTCAGTAATCCGGCCCTGTATGTGTGTTTGCCTTGTATAGTGTTACCAAGATGTTTTAAACCCAGTGTAGTATGGGACTTCATAAACCCAGTGAGATTGCGGACTAACCTTTTGAATTCTGCCCGTCCAGCTCCCATCAGGAAGAGTCGTGCCGGGGGCTCTCGCCTGCTGCAGATCAAGGGGGCCAGGAGTTTCAGGGTGAAGAAGGGGGGCTCTCTGTCTTCCATCCGCCGGGCCGGCAGCCTGAAGAGCACCAAGATGTCCCGCCAAGACTCAGAGTCAGAGAACGAGGAGGGACTGCTGTCCCAGAGCAGGGACACTGTCACTGATATAGGTAACAACACAGTAACCACTGATCTCATATTCCCAACCCCATATCCGAACCTTGACCATTAGGTGGGTGAATAAGATCTGATCTGGTGACAACTTCTACTGCCACCCATACATAGATCTAAACTAATAGATCATCTGATCATTATCTATTCTAATCACAGATGTAGGCACCCTAAACCCGATATAGTGCAATACTTTTGGCCAGAGCCCTATGGAGCCCTATTTGCCTACTACTCAGTCATAGTAGTCACCTGTCATTTAACAACTCTGTATCAAAATGTGATGTATAGTATTCATTGTCATCTGTCCCCTTTGGGTAGTTAGCTCATAGACGAACGTTGTTTGTTTGATGGGAGATGCAAAATAACGGATTTCCACGAGGAGAGTCAATGAATTAAACTGATACAGTATTGTTGTGTGTTGTGACATCACAGGAAGTCCATGGAGCACCAGTGAACCCAGTATTGAGCCGGAGGGTTCAGGAGGCACCGGCGGAGGAGAGGACAACTACCACCGTAACATGTCCTGGCTACATGTAGGTGCTGTGTGTGTGTATGCGTACTTTTACATGCATACCTACATGTGTGCATTCAACTTAGCATACTTGTTTGTGACCTGTACAGTGCATTCACCTGACCACACATGCTATAAAGCTAGCACATTTCCCTCATCAACCCCATTCACCTGTATACACATGCTATAAAGCTAGCACATTTCCCGCATCAACCCCATTCACCTGTATACACATGCTATAAAGCTAGCACATTGCCCTCATCAAGCCCATTCACCTGTATACACATGCTATAAAGCTAGCACATTGCCCTCATCAACCCCATTCACCTGACCACACATGCTATAAAGCTAGCACATTGCCCTCATCAACCCCATTCACCTGACCACACATGCTATATAGCTAGCACATTTCCCTCATCAACCCCATTCACCTGACCACACATGCTATAAAGCTAGCACATTGCCCTCATCAACCCCATTCACCTGACCACACATGCTATAAAGCTAGCACATTGCCCTCATCAACCCCATTCACCTGACCACACATGCTATAAAGCTAGCACATTTCCCTCATCAAGCCCATTCACCTGACCACACATGCTATAAAGCTAGCACATTGCCCTCATCAACCCCATTCACCTGACCACACATGCAATATGCTAGCTTTATAGCCCTCATCAAGCCCATTCACCTGACCACACACGCTATAAAGCTAGCACATTGCCCTCATCAACCCCATTCACCTGACCACACATGCTATAAAGCTAGCACATTGCCCTCATCAAGCCCATTCACCTGACCACACATGCTATAAAGCTAGCACATTTCCCTCATCAAGCCCATTCACCTGACCACACACGCTATAAAGCTAGCACATTGCCCTCATCAAGCCCATTCACCTGACCACACACGCTATAAAGCTAGCACATTGCCCTCAGCAACCCCATTCACCTGACCACACATGCAATATGCTAGCACATTGCCCTCATCAAGCCCATTCACCTGACCACACATGCTATAAAGCTAGCACATTTCCCTCATCAACCCCATTCACCTGACCACACATGCAATATGCTAGCACATTTCCCTCATCAACCCCATTCACCTGACCACACATGCAATATGCTAGCACATTTCCCTCATCAAGCCCATTCACCTGTCCACACATGCAATATGCTAGCTTTATAGCCCTCATCAAGCCCATTCATCCTGTATAACTGTTGCTCTCTCTGTGGTCTTCCTCTGTAGATCATGATTCTGCTGTGCAACCAGCAGAGTTTCATCTGTACCCACGTGGAGTTCTGCCACCCACGCTGCTACCAGCACCACAGCCGCTCCTGTGCCCGCCTGGTGCGTGCCATCAAGCTGCTCTACGGGGAGACAGTGGACAGCCTGAGAGAAGACAGTGCAGGGAACATCAGTAGCCGGTCCAAGAAAAACAAGGAGGTGGGCGCAGAGAGGAATGGACTGAAATGTACTGAAGTGATGTGGTGTGAATTTAAATGTATTGAAGTGATGTGGTGTGAATTTAAATGTATTGAAGTGATGTGGTGTGAATTTAAATGTATTGAAGTGATGTGTAGTGAAATGGAATGTTTTAAATGTTTTATTTAACCTATATCTAACTAGGCATGTCAGTTAAGAACTAATTCTTATTTACAATGACGGCCTACCAGAAGGCAAAAGGCCTCCTGCGGGGACGGGGGCTGGGATTAAAAATAAAAAATAAAATGTAGGTCAAAACACACATCACGATAAGAGAGACACCACAACACTACATAAAGAGAGACCTACAAGACAACATAGCATGGCAGCAGCACATGACAGCACAGCATTGTAGCAACACAACATGACAAGACAACAACATGGTAGCAACACAACATGGCAGCGCACATGTATTGAAGTGATGTGATGTGGAGTGGTTTGATGATACTGAAGTGACTTGTATTTTCCAATGTCTTCCTCTCTTTGTGTCTCCAGTGGTCAGACAAGTCATGTCTGAGGACCCCGTCTATGAAGAGACGCCCCAAAGACTCCAACACCGAGGGCAAGAAGGACACGGGCATGCTCAAGTACATCCGCAACCAGGTGCCCACCTACAGCCCTCATGCCAACACATGCCCTGATAGCCATAGCGTGTGCCAGAGCGTCTGTCTGTCCGTCTGTCTGTTTGGTAGTCTGTCTATCCGTCCGTCAGCCTGTGTGTGTCTCTGTCCGTCAGCCTGACTGTCTGTCTGTCAGCCTGTCTGTCCGTCCGTCTGTCTGAAGCGGCGTGTCAACAGATGCCACTGTGTCGCCACATGCTTGTTTATCTAGAGCAAGATGCCAACCACATGCCAAGATGTCCTCACCCCACGCCCACACGCTTCTGCCCACTCAAACACATCATCTCTAATTCTACTACTGAAGTAGCATGCTCACTTGCTACGGCCCTCTCAGCCAACTCAAATATATTGCAGCACCATGCAATACCATACTAATACAAGGTATAGGCCTACAGCAGCAATGGTATGTCCACTAGCATGCTAATGCTAACCCTGGCTGTCTGTGGTCTATGGCCTTTCCCTTCAGGTGATGAGCCTGTCTCTGGCCCCTCTGTCCCTAGCATGCTATACAAGCTATATGCCCACACTAGCAATTCTATCAGATCTCCACCAGCATGCTAATGCTAACCCTTGCTTGCTGTGGCCTCTCCCCTCAGGTGATGAGCCTGTCCCCAGCTCCTCTGTCACTGCTGATCAAGGCGGCGCCCATCCTGACAGAGGACATGTACGCGGACGTCCAGCCTGCAGCCTGGGAGCTCCTGCTGAGTGTGGACGAGCATATGGCTGCCGCTGCAGGTGACTACAGAGAACTGTGGGTGACTGTCACGGATAGCAGGGTTTCTGTTTTAAAAAATGTATCTTTAATGTCACTAAACTAGAGTTATTCCAAGCCTATTCTGGAGAGATATTCTGGGCTCCACTCCAAACTCTGAATCTGTGCTCACTGCTTTGCCTCCAGTCTAAAGATAAATGGAAGAGTTTAAAATGTAGTATATTTTTTTGGTCACCACATCTTTCTGTCTCTCTACTCTCTCTCTCTCTCTCTCTTAGTCTCTCTCTCTCTCTCTCTCTCTTTGTCTCTCTCTCTTTTTCCCTCTCTCTCTCTCTCGCTCTCTCTCTCTCTCTCACTCACTCTGTATATCTCTGTCCATCCCCACTTTCTCTCTCACCCCGCCTCACTTTACCTCTCTCTCTCTAACCCCCGTCCTCTCACCACTCCCCAGCTGCCATGTTCTTGCTGTGTGCGGTGAAGGTGCCCGACGCGGTGACAGAGATGATGATGGCTGAGTTCCAGCACGCTGAGGCGAGCCAGCGCATCAACTCGGTGTTCAAGTTCTACACGCTGTGGCGCTTCCGCTACCAGGTGTGGCCGCGCATGGAGGAGGGTGCCCAGCAGATCTTCAAGGTGCAGTAGAACTGCAGCCTCTAATACAACAACTGTTAGTCAAAATGAGGAGTTGACAACAGGTGTCCCCCAAGGTTCTATTCTGAGTCCTGTTGCTTTTCATTATTTACATAAATGATCTTGACTCTAAAGTGTCGGCCTCTTGCTAAGTCTCTTGCTTTGTTGAATCATTTTCTCATTAACTAATCCTCTATATAATTCTCTATCTTTTAGATCCCTCCGCCCAGCATCAACTTCACCCTGCCCTCACCTATCCTGGGCATGCCCTGTGTGCCCATGTTTGACCCGCCCTGGGTACCCTCCAACACTGGCAGCGTCCAAGACCCAATCAACGAGGACAACTCTGTAAGTCCCGCCCCTGCTGCCTGGATTACTGTCCAATCAGCAGATACTTCCAGAATTTACAATGAGCCTAATGGTTGACCAATTTTTACTATAAACCAAAGTACACATTTTTCTGACATTTTAAGTCTGTTGTGGTGTACAGTATTGGTGCATGTATATTGAATTACATGGACATAACACTGTTAATTGAATTGGGATGTGGAGGTGCATCTTTTTTACTGACCTTACTAATGCTACAACTGACCCATTATGCTACAACTGTTATGGTAACACTTGGTACTGTTATCCCAGTGTATTTATTCCTTGTGTTCACTATGGCACCAGGAAATAAGCTTTAGAGGACTGATAAACAGTACAATATTATGCTACTAAATTGATAGTCGGCCATGACACTTTTTGGCTTAATTTCTTTGTGTTGCTATGCTTTTTTGTTGTTGTCTAGCATGAAAACCAAAAAACGATGTATTCAGATCACTTGTCATTCAATACTAGATCAGCTCTAGACTGGTCATTGTACTGTCTGAGTACAATAGTCCTGTCTGTTATTTATCAATCTATCAATTGTCTTTGTTTTTAGTTCCCCACATTTATTCAATCAATCTATTCCATAGTAAGTTGTTATTTATGTACGGATGCTTGTTTGGGTGCATCATGGGAAACTGAGTTCATCTTTTGATGACTGAATGAGACAAAATTCAAAGAGATGTCTGTCCATTTCCAGCGGGCAAAAGTTTGGCACATGGGGTCTTAATAATGTCATGTTCTCATTGTAAACTGGTTTTCTGGTTGAGAAGACATCATATTACCAGATTACAACCAACTGATCTCTGTTACAAGCAGGTAAAAACGTACTTTTCATGACGAAATGAATGCGTCATTGGAAAGACGTTATATTTTGATTGTTATCTGGTCAGATAAGTTTAACACATTGTCCATTATACAACCAGTATACAAGCAGACCATGCATGACGTCATTAAAAGACGTCATAACGACGTCATTGCAACCAGTTTTGCCTGCTGGGTTGTCTGACTCTCCCCAAACATTAAGACCTAGGGGGAGGTGCTATACTAGGGGGCCTCGTACGGGCCATTCTGGATACATGCATCTTATACAAGCCACTCCATGTTTTATGTACTGTAATGACCGGGCTTCTTTTGGGAAAGCTGCATGCATTGGTCATTTTGCATGTATATACTATGCATGGCCAGTGACGGCCATTTTGTAATTGTTCAAACGTCAACATTTTCACGTCACTCTATCAAACATCCACTGTGATATCTCTGTTGGTGCCGGTTACAATGCTCAAATGAGCTTTTGCACTGGATATACTCTCCTGATGGATTTGCACATAGTAAGTTTTACTGACAACTATTTACAATGGTAAATAATTGATACCTGTGCATGGTGTAGCTGATCTAGGGTTGCAAAATGTAGTTCAATTTCCCAGAATCCCCAGGATTCCGGCTTTTTCCTCAAGATTCCGGAAATGTACAATTTGGGAAAGTTACAACCCTAATCTACAACCATAATAAACCCTAATAATGTTTCCAGTCTTATCAGGAGAATATAATGGCATGTGTCATCCATATATAACTGTCAGGAAGAGAAAAAGTTTACATTACCAAATGTTCACCAGATGCCAGTATTGTAATTGTACTATAAACAGGACCCCCTGAGAATGAGCCTATCCCACAGTCCCCTTCCCTGAGCCTCTGTGTGTCTCTGTTTGTCCTTTGTCTCCCCCACCTCATACACACGGCCAACACACACACATACGTCCTCCCCCACGTCCACCCTCCACACACACCCACAACCTTTTCTACACAAATGCACACACACACACCACCTCTTACAGAAGTCTTTCTCGGCGCGGGCCGTGTCGCGCTCCCACCAACGTGCTGAGCACATCCTGAAGAACCTGCAGCAGGAGGAGGAGAAGCGGCGTCTTGGGCGCGAGGCCAGCATCATCACAGCCATCCCCGTGGCCCAGGAGGCCTGCTATGAACCCACCTGCAGCCCCCCGCCCGAGCAGGAGGAGGAAGGTGGGTGGGACAGCCATGGAGTGCTGGAGACATCTCTCTTTTTTCATTTTCTAAATATTTGTTATTGATTTGAGGTGTTAATTCAAGTGATACAGCCCCTGTCCCATTCAGGAAACCACTGATTCTGACGTAGTTTGGAGAAGCACTAACTGAACTGAACATCTAACAATAAACCAAGAACCTATGTATTTAGGTTTTCTGAGAGTGCTTCAGCCCTCTTCAAAAATAACAAAAACAACAAGCTTATACTGTTGCCCACACCCCAGATAACAACCCTACCATCGAGTCCACAACTACTGTGCTTAGTTGTAATACACCTTGAATAATGCAGTCAGTCAGCCAGTCACTGGTAGTTTCATGTTGCAACTGACTCTGAACCCTCTTCTCCCCGCCAGCAGAAGAAGAGGTCAACCTGGCGTCTCGCCGCATGTCCGTCACTCCGTCCTGCACCTCCAGTAACTCTCACAGGAACTACTCCTTCCGCCGCGGCTCCGTGTGGTCAGTCCGCTCCGTGGTCAGCGCCGAGGGTAAGACTGTGTTACCGTGGCAACCACACACATGCCCACTCACTTGTAGGCGTCATGTTCCAGTATCCATATTAGGATCCCACATAGAATGCATGGCTAGTACATTGCTTCATTCTAAGTGGCATGCTAGTATAGATGTCAGAATGGTATTTTGAATGCTGGTCAGATTCAAGTCACATGGCGAGGAATAGGAAAGCAAATCCTCACCTGATAATATCTGATAAAAGCACGATGATAAAATCATGCCTTGACACAGAGCTTGTACATATGGTAACCTTTAACTTCCTAACTACAGCATAACACCTTCCTAACTACAGCAGAACACCTTCCTAACTACAGTAGAACACCTTCCTAACTACAGTAGAACACCTTCCTAACTACAGTAGAACACCTTCCTAACTACAGTACAACACCTTCCTAACTACAGTAGAACACCTTCCTAACTACAGTAGAACACCTTCCTAACTACAGTAGAGCACCTTCCTAACTACAGTAGAACACCTTCCTAACTACAGTAGAACACCTTCCTAACTACAGTAGAACACCTTCCTAACTACAGTAGAACACCTTCCTAACTACAGTAGAACACCTTCCTAACTACAGTAGAACACCTTCCTAACTACAGTAGAGCACCTTCCTAACTACAGCAGAACACCTTCCTAACTACAGTAGAACACCTTCCTAACTACAGTAGAACACCTTCCTAACTACAGTAGAACACCTTCCTAACTACAGTAGAACACCTTCCTAACTACAGTAGAACACCTTCCTAACTACAGTAGAACACCTTCCTAACTACAGTAGAACACCTTCCTAACTACAGTAGAACACCTTCCTAACTACAGTAGAACACCTTCCTAACTACAGTAGAACACCTTCCTAACTACAGTAGAACACCTTCCTAACTACAGTAGAAGACACCTTCCTAACTACAGTAGAACACCTTCCTAACTACAGTAGAACACCTTCCTAACTACAGTAGAACACCTTCCTAACTACAGTAGAACACCTTCCTAACTACAGTAGAACACCTTCCTAACTACAGTAGAACACCTTCCTAACTACAGTAGAACACCTTCCTAACTACAGTAGAATAAGGTGGTTGTGATTCATGGGTTGTTCTTGTCAACTAGATGAGGAGAACACTACAGAGCACACGCCCACTCATCACATGCTGCAGCCCCCCCAGGCCGTCTTCCCAGCATGCATCTGTGCTGCCGTCTTACCCATAGTGCACCTGATGGAGGACGGGGAGGTGCGAGAGGACGGTGTGGCAGGTGGGTGGCGTCGCTCAACACAAAATGTAATGTACTGTACTAGAGAGACGGAGGGAGAGAGGGAGGGAGAGGGGGAGAGGATGAGAATAGAATACATTCTGTACAGGGTGAGATCAGACACCTGTGCAGTGGAGGAAAAAAGTATTTGATCCCCTGCTGATTTTGTACATTTGCCCACTGATAAAGAAAGGATCAGTCTATAATTTTAATAGTAGGTTTATTTGAACAGTGAGAGACAGAATAACAACAAAAATATCCAGAAAAACGCATTTCAAAAGTGTTATAAATTGATTTTCATTTTAATGAGGGAAATAAGTATTTGACCCCCTCTCAATCAGAAAGATTTCTGGCTCCCAGGTGTATTTTATACAGGTAACGAGCTGAGATTAGGAGCACACTCTTAAAGGGAGTGCTCCTAACCGCAGCTTGTTACCTGTAAAAAAGACACATGTCCACAGAAGCAATCAATCAATCAGATTCCAAACTCTCCACCATGGCCAAGACCAAAGAGCTCTCCAAGGATGTCAGGGACAATATTGTAGACCTAAACAAGGCTGGAATGGGCTACAAGACCATCGCCAAGCAGCTTGGTGAGAAGGTGACAACATTTGGTGCGATTATTCGCAAATGGAAGAAACACAGAAGAACTGTCAATCTCCCTCGGCCTGGGGCTCCATGCAAGATCTCACCTCGTGGGGTTGCAATGATCATGAGAACGGTGAGGAATCAGCCCAGAACTACACGGGAGGATCTTGTCAATGATCTCAAGGCAGCTGGGACCATTGTCACCAAGAAAACAATTGGTAACACACTATGCCGTGAAGGACTGAAATCCTGCAGTGCCCGCAAGTTCCCCCTGCTCAAGAATACATATAAATGCCCGTCTGACGTTTGCCAATGAACATCTGAATGATTCAGAGGACAACTGGTGAAAGTGTTGTGGTCAGATGAGACCAAAATGGAGCTCTTTGGCATCAACTCAACTCGCCGTGTTTGGAGGAGGAAGAATGCTGCCTATGACCCCAAGAACACCATCTCCACCGTCAAACATGGAGGTGGAAACATTATGCTTTGGGGGTGTTTTTCTGCTAAGGGGACAGGACAACTTCACCGCATCAAAGGGACGATGGACGGGGCCATGTACTGTCAAATCTTGGGTGAGAACCTCCTTCCCTCAGCCAGGGCATTGAAAATGGGTCGTGGATGGGTATGCCAGCATGACAATGACCCAAAACACACGGCCAAGGCAACAAAGGAGTAGCTCAAGAAGAAGCACATTAAGGTCCTGGAGTGGCCTAGCCAGTCTCCAAACCTTAATCCCATAGAAAGTCTGTGGAGGGAGCTGAAGGTTCGAGTTGCCAAACATCAGCCTCGAAACCTTAATGACTTGGAGAAGATCTGCAAAGAGGAGTGGGATAAAATCCCTCCTGAGATGTGTGCAAACCTGGTGGCCAACTACAAGAAACGTCTGACCTCTGTGATTGCCAACAAGGGTTTTGCAGAGGGGTCAAATACTTATTTCCCTCATTAAAATGCAAATCATTTTATAACATTTTTGACATGGGTTTTTCTGGATTTTTTTTTTGTTATTCTGTCTCTCACTGTTCATATAAACCTACCATTAAAATTATAGACTGATCATTTCTTTGTAAGTGGGCAAACGTACAAAATCACCAGGGGATCAAATACTTTTTTCCCCCACTGTAGATACATTCTGTAGATACCCATAAGGCCACTCTAGAGTCCACTGTAACACAACACATTGCCTTTCAACACAATACACACTGTTGAATAAAATAGAAAAGCAATGTTTCGGTCTGTCCTGATAAAACTCATGATCATTTTCTTATGATCCATTTACCATGATCCTGCAGTGAGTGCAGTGGCCCAGCATATCCTGTGGAACTGTCTGATCGAAGACCCCGCCCTGGTGCTCAGGCACTTCCTGGAGAAGCTCACCGTTAGCAATCGACAGGTAGAGCAGCCGTTGTCCATCAAAATACTCTGCAGTCTCATATGATAGGACCAATAGAATCCTGCCTCTCTTCAGTATGTTGTTCGATCTATGTTGTTATGGACAAAATCTGTTGTTAGTAGACTACCTCCCTGTTTCAAAACGTTTCAAAACATTTTCTCTATACTAAATACAAAAAATGACAGGTGGTTCTTACACAAAAGAAATTATGAGACAGAACTTTAAAAGTTACTTTTTCTTTTTTCATGTTGTTTTTTCATGCTTTTTACAGCAGGCAGGGGAAAAGTTGTACACAGACATTTCGGTTTGTATCACCTTCTTCATGTATTGGGTTAAGGTTGTTTAAGGTTGACCGGAATGTTACCTGCTTTTTCCCCCCACTGAACACAACCCCTCATGTTGTTTATGTGTTTTTCTGTTGAGTTTGAATTGACACATGTTTCTATGTGTATCAGGATGAGCTGATGTACATGCTGAGGAAGCTGTTGATGAACATCGGTGACCTCCCGGCCCAGACCTCTCACATCCTCTTCAACTACCTGGTGAGACAAGACATCAGTCAATGTATATCAGACAGTAGCAGTATTGATCAATCTGATGACAAGATTAATGAAGATCTCTCTCTTCCCCCTCTACTTCTCTCTCTCTCTCTCTCTCTCTCTCTCTCTCTCTCTCTCTCTCTCTCTCGCTCTCTCTCTCCCTGTCTCTGTCTGTCTCTCCCTGTCTGTACCCCATTCGCCTCTCTCTCTCTCTCTCACTCGCGTTCCCTCCCTTTCTTGCTCCCCCTAGGTGGGGCTGATTATGTACTTTGTGCGTACTCCGTGTGAGTGGGGTATGGATGCCATCTCGGCCACGCTGACCTTCCTGTGGGAGGTGGTGGGCTACGTGGAGGGGCTCTTCTTCAAGGACCTCAAACAGACCATGAAGAAGGAGCAGTGTGAGGTCAAGCTGCTGGTCACTGCATCCATGCCAGGTAAAGGCCATTTTAAAGGTTACCAAAAGGTCATCCCTGCCAGGTAAAGGTCACTGGATGCCAATGGGAGCCCAGTCATTTGACTGTGTTCTATAGTATAATGTTGACTGTTACATGTGGGTAATATAGTAAATCATCTATGTCCTTGCAGGAACCAAGACCCTGGTAGTGCACGGGCAGAATGAGTGTGACATTCCTACCCAGTTGCCTGTGCATGAAGACACTCAGTTTGAAGCCTTGCTCAAGGTAACTTCTCATCATAGAGTTCATCTGCATTCTACAGATCATGACAGAACATTCTTAGGGATACACTGAAGTCATCCCCAATTCGTTGGCCTCTCTCTTCCCTAACAGGAGTGTTTGGAGTTCTTCAACATTCCCGAGTCTCGGTCGGCACACTACTTCCTCATGGACAAGCGCTGGAACCTCATTCACTATTCCAAGGTTGGAATTCCCATCCATTTCCAAGCGGTGTTATGAACTGTGAGGTTATGTGTAGGTGTCTAGAATGACCATGAGAGTGTCTTCTCCGTCAGTGACTACATAATGTGCTTTCTGACTGTCTTCCTCAACCTCAGACCTTTGTGAGGGACATCTATCCGTTCAGGAGGTCTGTGTCTCCCCAGCTCAACCTGGTCCACATGCTGCCAGAGAAAGGACAGGAACTCATTCAGAAACAGGTACAGCAGGTGTGCAGTGTGTGTTAGTAGTGTGTTATGTTTCAGGTTTAAAACTCGCAGTTAAAGCCACGCTCTGCAATTTGTGCACTACACCAAAGAGTACACACAGTATAAATGACAAAAAATCTCCCAACTGTGGCTTTAACCGTTTGAGAAGTGTGACCTTCTGTTTGTCTGTCCATATCTTTACTGGTGCCTGTCTCAGCCTCTTGTGCATACTCAGTATGTCCCCTTCCTATCCCTCCCTCCTCCCTTTCCCTCCCCTCTCTCCCTAGGTGTTTTCCCGTAAACTGGAGGAGGTGGGCCGTGTTCTATTCCTCATCTCCCTGACCCAGAACATGCCGGCCATCCACAAACAGTCCCATGTGTCCATGCTCCAAGAAGACCTGCTCCGTCTGCCCTCCTTCCCCCGCACGGCCATCGACGGAGAGTTCTCTCTCTTCAGCGAGCCACAGGGTAAGACTGGAGTGGACCCTATCTTGAATGGTACCTGAGTGAACAAACAAGACAATAAAGAGAGATGATCAGAGTTGGGGTCAATTCCATTTTAATTCCGGTCAGTTCAGGAAGTACACCGAAATTCCAATCCCTATTCCCTTCAATGCTTTTCAATGAGGACAACTTGGAATTGGAATTTGGTTTACCTTCTGAATTGACTGGAATTGAAAAGGAATTGACCCCAACCCTGGAGATGAGTTGCATTTTAAAATGAAGATGTAATAAAATAAAGTACTGTACTACGTTGTATATCTGGGGTGCATCTTCAAACTAGACAACACAGATCACAAAACAAAAGTCTACCAACACTTGGGAAGCATGAACGCTAGATGTTTCAAAAAGTCTTCATTGCAAAGAGGCTTCCATAGTGAGTTAGCCCCATATTGTGCCATCTTCTCCCCAGGCAAGGAGCTCTTCGGCCTGGACACTCTCCACAAAGTCCTGTGGATCAAACTACTAGAAGAGATGTTTCTGGGCATGCCCAGTGAGTACCCGTGGGGGGACGAGATCATGCTCTTCCTGAACGTGTTCAACGGCGCCCTGCTGCTGCACCCCGAGGACAGCGCCCTCCTCAGGCAGTACACGGCTACTGCCATCAACACAGCCGTCCACTTCAACCACCTGTTCTCCCTGAGTGGATACCAGTGGCTCCTCCCCACCATGTTGCAGGTAGGTAGTACAGAGCTAGGATCAGTTTACAGGTCCAGCAGGTTGTTGTTCTCTATTAGAAGCTGAAAATGTGGAACTAATCTTAGATCAGTTTCATGGTGCTACTTCATCCACCTACTGGGGTTAAAGGTTAGAGATCTAGGATAAATGTAGCCTCCCTAAATCCTAACCCCAACCATTACAGGAAGAAGTCACATAACTGGACTTCAATGCCAGCTTGGCACCATGCCAACCACTGCCCGAATGTTCTCACAAACTGTCGTCATTGTGAGCGGGGCGGCGGGGGGCAGGTAGCCTTGTGGTTAAGAGCGTTGGAACAGTAACCGAAAGGTCGCCGGTTTGAATCCCCGAGCCGGTAAGGTGGAAAATTGTGCCGTTCTGCTCTAGAGCAAGACAGTTAACCCCCAACAACAACAACTGCTTCCCAGGCGCCGATGACGTTGATTAGGGCAGCCCCCCGCACATCTCTGGTTCAGAGGGGTTGCGTCAAATGCAGAACACACATTCGTTGAATGCATTCAGTTGTGCAACTGACAAGGCATCCCCTTTCTGTGAGTCAGTCTCACTACATAATATAGCAGTGACTTACAGAAACACAGGCTGGGTCAGGCTGGGCTGGGTCAGGCTGGGCTGGGTCAGGCTGGGCTGGGTCAGGTTACAGTTGAGTTGAAGCCTGGGAGCAGACCGTTATAGCCACGAGCAACGCATGGTCAATATGTTGACAATGGAACTCTTCGCTGCTTCATAATGGAAGACTTACACATAGAGCAGTGCAGGTCAATGCCAAATGCAGCTGGATTTATTTTGTCTTGATCTGGGAAACTCAGTGGGCATTGCTCATTTAAATCACAGGATTTGAAAACATGTATAGCATTGAACTGCTGTGTTGTAGTCCTATGCTGACTATGAAAGTAACCCACTGTAATGTGTTGTAGTCCTATGCTGACTATGAAAGTAACCCACTGTAATGTGTTGTAGTCCTATGCTGACTATGAAAGTAACCCACTGTAATGTGTTGTAGTCCTATGCTGACTATGAAAGTAACCCACTGCTGAGACAGGGGATAGAGTTCTGCGTCAGACAGTTCTACATCCTGCACCGTAAACCCTTCATCCTCCAGCTGTTTGCCAGCGTGGCCCCACTGCTGGAGTTCACAGTAAGTGTGTTTGCATAAGCACCTCTCTGATTCAGAAGGGTTAAATGTGGTAGACATTTGGGTTGAATGCATTCAGTTGTGCAACTGACTAGGTCTCCCCTTATGAGCGTATCTGCGTGTGTTGTCTAACCATGTGACTGTGTCTCCCTCCCAGACGTGCACCAGTACAGGCCTGTCTAAGGGGGTGTCTGCTCAGTGCCTGTTTGACCTGCTGGTCTCTCTGGAGGGAGAGACGCGTGATACCCTGGATGCCCTGGAGCTGGTGAAGGCTGAAAAACCCCTACGATCCCTGGGTAACACCACCACCTCAACCCCCCTGGGTCCCATCACTCAGGACTATTATATCATTAGAGGTTGTGTCTGACATGGCACCCTGTTCAATATCCTGTATGCCATTCATCAGACGCTTCTATCCAAAACGACTTACAGTCATGCGTGCATACATTGTACGTACAGATGGTTCCAGGATTCGAACCCACCATCCTGGCGCTGCAAGCACCATGCTCTCCCAACTGAGCTACAGAGGACCATTTACCCTATACTGTTCTACCTTTGACTAGCCCACATCGTTTTGCTGGCGTGGATTCCCAATGTTTTAAGAGAGGAGTTGTATAAATAGAGTTAAATAAATAAATAAATAGTTAATAGACTTACTAAGGCCTGGAGTTTCTCATTGTCAGGATTCTCCTAGTTAATAGACTCTTACTAAGGCCTGGAGTTTCTCATTGTCAGGATTCTCCTAGTTAATAGACTCTTACTAAGACCTGGAGTTTCTCATTGTCAGGATTCTCCTAGTTAATAGACTCTTACTAAGGCATGGAGTTTCTCATTGTCAGGATTCTCCTAGTTAATAGACTCTTACTAAGGCCTGGAGTTTCTCATTGTCAGGATTCTCCTAGTTAATAGACTCTTACTAAGACCTGGAGTTTCTCATTGTCAGGATTCTCCTAGTTAATAGACTCTTACTAAGGCCTGGAGTTTCTCATTGTCAGGATTCTCCTAGTTAATAGACTCTTACTAAGGCCTGGAGTTTCTCATTGTCAGGATTCTCCTAGTTAATAGACTCTTACTAAGGCCTGGAGTTTCTCATTGTCAGGATTCTCCTAGTTAATAGACTCTTACTAAGACCTGGAGTTTCTCATTGTCAGGTTTCTCCTAGTTAATAGACTCTTACTAAGACCTGGAGTTTCTCATTGTCAGGATTCTCCTAGTTAATAGACTCTTACTAAGGCCTGGAGTTTCTCATTGTCAGGATTCTCCTAGTTAATAGACTCTTACTAAGGCCTGGAGTTTCTCATTGTCAGGATTCTCCTAGTTAATAGACTCTTACTAAGGCATGGAGTTTCTCATTGTCAGGATTCTCCTAGTTAATAGACTCTTACTAAGGCCTGGAGTTTCTCATTGTCAGGATTCTCCTAGTTATATTCAACAATAGAACTTGACTGATAATGGTCATGTTCTTCCTATAGTATATTTTAGGTCCTGAAAGTGCTGCAGCATGAATTCCAGTGGTTCTCTCTGTTTCAGACTTCTGCTACGGTAGTGAGGACCTGGCCTTCTCCATCAGTGAGTCCATCAAGCTGTGTGTGACGGTGGTGGCCTACGCCCCAGAGTCTGTCAGGAGGTGTGCTTTCACATCACTCACCGCTAGCCCTGTATATCAATGTTGTACAGTAGGCTTACTAAATGCTAACGCCCTCTCCTATCTTCCTCTGTGTGTGTTTGTGTTTATGCGTTGCGTGTGTGCACGGTATCAGCCTACAGATGCTGATGGTGCTGGAGGCCCTGGTGCCGTGTTTTCTCCAGAAGCTGAAGAGCAACACCATGACAATGGAGTCAGCCTCGGCAGCGCGGGACGAGATCGCCGCCATTGCCGCCCTGGCCACCTCCCTGCAGGCCCTGCTCTACAGCTCAGAGACCCTCACACGGTCAGACACACACACACACACACAAGCCGTGCATCTGATAAGTAGATATGGCCCATCATGTCTTTCTAAATGTATGTTCCAAGCCCTAATTGAATGTGACATTTGTTCTTTTTCTCTGCTATCTTCCTCCCTCCCTCCCATCCCCACCCCTCCCTCCCTCCCATCCCCACCCCACCCACCCCTCCTTCCCTCCCATCCCCTCCCCTCCCCTCCCTCCCTCCCATCCCCACCCCTCCCTCCCATCCCCTCCCTCCCATCCACACCCCTCCTATCCCCTCTCAGGCCTATGACTGCCCCCCAGTTGAGTCGCTGTGACCAGGGACACAAAGGTGCCACGACTGCCAACCACGCCATGTCTGGAGGGCCCAACACCAGGTGCGGAGTAGCCTTTACACCTGCCGGATTGTGTCCAAAATGGCACCCCTAATGCACTACCTTTGGCCAGAGCCATAGGGCTGTAGTGCACTATATAAGGAAAAGGATGTTCTTTTGGACATAGTATTGATTTATTTCACGTTCATTTAAGTCTCTTAAAGAAACTGTACCATGTGGCTGTTATTAACATGTTGTTTTGTTACTTTTCCTAATTCTCTTCATAACTGTAAGACATAAATATAGTGTTGTTTGTTGTTCCTGGATGCTGTTGCCGTAGTGATATCTTAAAGATACCTATGTACAGGTCATCATCACAACAGAAGAAAACAATAGAATATGTCCCATGTGTTTACACCACAGTTGGTACAGATGATCATGTTTCATGGATGCTTGTTTGTGTCGTGTACTCGTGTTGCTTGGTGTCAATGTCAGTCGCCTTGTGTCCGGCATCAGGGACAACCTTCACCTGCTGGAGGAGGGCCAGGGGATGCCTCGCGAGGAGCTGGACGAGCGTATCGCCCGTGAGGAGTTTCGCCGGCCCCGGGAGTCCCTCCTGAACATCTGCACTGAGTTCTACAAGCACTGCGGGCCGCGCCTCAAGATCCTGCAGAACGTGGCCGGGGAACCCCGTGTCACCGCCTTAGAGCTGCTGGACATCAAGTCCCACATGAGGTGAATGGTTGGATTTAGTGCATAGTGTTTCAACCAGGTAGAAACTATCCTCATTCAATGCCCAATGTGCAGCACCCACCTGGGTGAAAGTGGCCACGCATGAGACACACTTTAACCGGGTATGACATCACTATTCCCTCAGCTATGGTATGGACGCATACAGGGACCTGATTTGCAGAAACGTTTAGTGCGTGTGCGATTTCGTGTGTACAATCTGTAAGCCTTTTTGTGTGTAGATGAGTGCGGTGTGTGTGTGTATGTAATTCCCTGACTGTGCATGCGGTTGTGCATGTCTATATGATTGCATGTGTGTTTTTGTGTATGATCATTGTGTGTGTGTGTGGTGGTGTGTTTCCCCAGATTGGCAGAGATCGCCCACTCCCTCCTCAAGCTGGCCCCCTACGACAGCCTGACCATGGAGAGCCGAGGCCTGCGGCGCTACGTCACTGGGATGCTGCCCATCACCGATTGGTCGTCCGAGGCCGTGCGGCCCGCCCTCATCCTCATCCTGAAGCGGCTTGACCGCATGTTCAACAAGATCCACAAGATGCCTACGCTCAGGTGCGCTCGCCCACAGGCTCTGTGCTCCAGGTCTGTTGCCGCGCTGCGCGCCCTTTAACCCTTGCTCCTTCACAACCGTACCGTACTGTGGTGTTACAGTGAAGTACCGTACTGTGGTGTTACAGTGGAGTGAAGTACCGTACTGTGGTGTTACAGTGAAGTACCGTACTGTGGTGTTACAGTGAAGTACCGTACTGTGGTGTTACAGTGGAGTGAAGTACTGTACTGTGGTGTTACAGTGGAGTGAAGTACCGTACTGTGGTGTTACAGTGGAGTGAAGTACCGTACTGTGGTGTTACAGTGGAGTGAAGTACCGTACTTTGGTGTTACAGTGGAGTGAAGTACCGTACTGTGGTGTTACAGTGGAGTGAAGTACCGTACTTTGGTGTTACAGTGGAGTGAAGTACCGTACTGTAGTGTTACAGTGGAGTGAAGTACCGTACTTTGGTGTTACAGTGGAGTGAAGTACCGTACTGTGGTGTTACAGTGGGGTGAAGTACCGTACTGTGGTGTTACAGTGGAGTGAAGTACCATACTGTGGTGTTACAGTGAAGTACCGTACTGTGGTGTTACAGTGGAGTGAAGTACCATACTGTGGTGTTACAGTGAAGTACTGTACTGTGGTGTTACAGTGGAGTGAAGTACCGTACTGTGGTGTTACAGTGGAGTGAAGTACTGTACTGTGGTGTTACAGTGGAGTGAAGTACTCTACTGTGGTGTTACAGTGGAGTGAAGTACCGTACTGTGGTGTTACAGTGGGGTGAAGTACCGTACTGTGGTGTTACAGTGGGGTGAAGTACCGTACCATACTGTGGTGTTACAGTGGAGTGAAGTACCGTACTGTGGTGTTACAGTGGAGTGAAGTACCGTACTGTTACAGTGGAGTGAAGTACCGTACCGTACTGTGGTGTTACAGTGGAGTGAAGTACCGTACCGTACTGTGGTGTTACAGTGGGGTGAAGTACCGTACTGTGGTGTTACAGTGAAGTACCGTACCATACTGTGGTGTTACAGTGGAGTGAAGTACTGTACTGTGGTGTTACAGTGGGGTGAAGTACCGTACCATACTGTGGTGTTACAGTGGGGTGAAGTACCGTACTGTGGTGTTACAGTGGAGTGGAGTGAAGTACCGTACTGTGGTGTTACAGTGGGGTGAAGTACCGTACTGTGGTGTTACAGTGGAGTGAAGTACCGTACTGTGGTGTTACAGTGGAGTGAAGTACCGTACCGTACTGTGGTGTTACAGTGGGGTGAAGTACCGTACTGTGGTGTTACAGTGGAGTGAAGTACCGTACTGTGGTGTTACAGTGGAGTGAAGTACCGTACCGTACTGTGGTGTTACAGTGGAGTGAAGTACCGTACTGTGGCGTTACAGTGGGGTGAAGTACCGTACTGTGGTGTTACAATGGGGTGAAGTACCGTACTGTGGTGTTACAGTGGAGTGAAGTACTGTACTGTGGTGTTACAGTGGGGTGAAGTACCGTACTGTGGTGTTACAGTGGAGTGAAGTACCGTACTGTGGTGTTACAGTGGGGTGAAGTACCGTACTGTGGTGTTACAGTGGAGTGAAGTACCGTACTGTGGTGTTACAGTGGAGTGAAGTACTGTACTGTGGTGTTACAGTGGGGTGAAGTACCGTACTGTGGTGTTACAGTGGGGTGAAGTACCGTACTGTGGTGTTACAGTGGAGTGAAGTACCGTACTGTGGTGTTACAGTCGGGTGAAGTACCGTACTGTGGTGTTACAGTGGGGTGAAGTACCGTACTGTGGTGTTACAGTGGAGTGAAGTACCATAGCTGTAGTCAACTCTGTTCCTAGCCGAGCTGGCTGAACTAGCCAGAGTAATGCACTGCTGCTTCCGTGGGTGTAATTGTCATCGCTGCTGACTGCTCACAGTTTGATTGTGTGTTGTAGTTTGTTAAGTCCCATGACTGCTGAGTTTGGCTCTGCTTATGTGTGTGTCTGTGAGCTCTGCAATGTCATCTGTCAATACGAGCTGCTTTAGGCCCACATAGAGAGTCATCAGAACCTGGACCTGGTTATTGATACCTCTGCTGAGTAGTGATGGGTCAATATTATCTGCTTTAGACCCACATAGAGAGTCATCAGAACCTGGACCTGGTCATTGATACCTCTGCTGAGTAGTGATGGGATTATCTATTTAATAGCCTGTCCAAACGAAACGTTTTCAAAATGCGAAATTATAGTGTGATATTTTGTTAAGTGTGTTGTGTTTGTAGTGGATGTGTGTATCCGTGGAGGCTGGTGGGAGGAGATATAGGAGGAAGGGCTTATTGTAATGGCTGGAATGGAATAAATGGAACGTTATCTAACATATGGAAACCAAATGTTTGACTCCGTTCTTCAATAGCTCCTCCCATCAGTCTCCTCTGCTGTGTATGTTTATGAGCGTGATTAGTAAATTAACGTGTGTGTGTGTGTGTGTGTGTGTGTGTGTGTGTGTGTGTGTGTGTGTGTGTGTGTGTGTGTGTGTGTGTGTGTTTATACTGATTGTGTGTGTGTGTGTGTCCTACAGGAGACAGGTGGAGTGGGAGGCGGCCAGTAGTCTGATTGAAGGTATCTGTCTGACTCTCCAGCGTCAGCCGATCATCTCCTTCCTCCCTCACCTCCGCTCCCTCATCAACGTCTGTGTCAACCTGGTGAGGAGTGCACACACACACACACACACACACACACACACACACACACACACACACACACACCTCAAATACACACTGTGCTGTGACTTAACTATGATGTTGCTTGTTTGCGTGTGTGTGTTTCTCTATCTGTATGTGTGTGTTTGTGTGCGTTCCCTTGTGTGTGTGTTTCTCAGGTGATGGGGGTAGTAGGCCCCTCCAGTGTGGCTGATGGGCTGCCCCTGCTCCACCTGAGTCCGTATCTGTCCCCCCCTCTACCCTTCAGCACGGCAGTGGTCCGCCTGGTGGCTCTGCAGATACAGGTGAGACTACTCAGGCCAAGAACTAACCTCTGGGTAACTGTGTGTGTGTGTGTGTGTGTGTGTGTGTGTGTGTGTGTGTGTGTGTGTGTGTGTGTGTGTGTGTGTGTGTGTGTGTGTGTGTGTGTGTGTGTGTGTGTGTGTGTGTGTGTGTGTGTGTGTGTGTGTGTGTGTGTGTCATAATGAAACATTTATCTTGTTCTCTTTCCTAATTGACAGGCTTTGAAGGATGACTTCCCCCTGAGCCATGTGATCTCCCCCTTCACCAATCAGGAGAGGCGAGAGGGCATGCTGCTCAACCTGCTGATTCCATTCGTGCTGACAGTGGGTTCAGGGAGCAAAGGTCAGAACCCAGGGTTAAGAGGTCTAATGCCACCGATCTGTGTGTGTATGTATGCATATGTGCATCTGAAATAATGGCTGTGTTTCAGGCAGACTTGAATGTCACCTTGCAGTCACCGGACAGAACTCACAGCCCCTGGATAGGTGTTAAAAATATCAGTTACCTGCATCATACAGTGCCTTCAGAAAGTATTCAGACCCCTTGACTTTACAGCTTTATTCAAAATGTTATTAAATTGTTTTTTTCCCTCATCAATCTCCACATAATACCCTATAATGACAAAGTAAAAACAGGTTTTTAGAAGACTCGAGGCTGTAATCACTGCCAAAGGTGCTTCAATAAAGTACTGAGTAAAGGGTCTGAATACTTATGTAAATAAGGTATTTCTGTTTTTTATTTTGAATAAATTTGCCAAAATGTCTAAAAACCTGTTTTCACTTTGCCATTATGGGGTATTGTGTGTAGATTGCTGAGGATTTTTTTCAATTGAATCCATTTTAGATAAGGCTATAACGTAACAAAATGTGGAAGGCACTGTATATAACAATCTGATGCTCGCCTGCCATCGATGACCTGGCACCTGTCATGTCTTTGGCATCATTAAAACTGAAGACTTATTTATTAAATAACTCTCTGTAATTATTATTACGCGATTAAACTGATGAATCGTGTAACTGTAATTAACTAGGAAGTCGGGGCACCAAGGAAAATATACAGATTACAAAGTTATAATTTTCCTAATATAACTTTCAGATATTTTAATATCTGATCAATTAGTCTTCGAATTAATTAATTATTATTTACCTCACGTTAGTCTCATTCCAAACGTCGTAAATTGTTGGTTATCTGCACGAACCCAGTCTTCACTATGAGTCATCATACATGAGTCATCATACATCTTAAAATCATTTATTTACTAACTAGGTAATTCACAGAAATGCATAATAGACATTAGATATGGTTACAAGGAAATGATAGAAGAATGTGCCCTAGTGGGCTAAACCGGCATGGCGGCTTGTTAGACAAAAGGGAAGTGGGGGTCAGCTGAGAAGGCACTACAGAGTTGAATATTATAACAATTGAAATGCTAAGCCTTTGCACATGAACGCTCACTCATTCGGGAACAATTGCAATCAATATATATATTTACGCTCAGTGTGTCGTCGGGATCTCTGTTGATAAGTTTGTTTCTGTTGGAGAGTCTGTCCGCCCTCTCTCTCTCTCTGTCGTGGTTAGAATGGATAGTTCTGAGTGACATTCATTCATGTCGTTATAGATAGATGTTTCGGCGGTTGTCGGTCTTCGCGTTCAATGATACTGAATTCCTAGCTGCAGACTAGTAATTAATATCAAAGACTTGTTCTTATTCTGTCGGTATCGATAGTCTAAGAGTTTAACCACGTGGTATGGTTAAAAGATTCAGTCATCTACTCAAACCTTAGCTTATACTCAGGTTTATGGTCTCTCCTCAAACCTTGGCCCTCTCGTGGTAAGCTGGTCTGCAACCTTTAGCCATCTCGTAATTGAGGTAAGCTAGGTCTCCTCTCAAACCTTGGCCCTCTCGTTATCGAGGTAAGCTGGTCTGCAACCTTTAGCCATCTCGTAATTGAGGTAAGCTCGGTCTCCTCTCAAACCTTGGCCCTCTCGTTATCAGGGTAAGCTGGTCTGGTGATAGAAAACCCCGGTGTGGGTTTTATTCGGAACATCGAAAAGGGCTGTCTCATGACGCCAGATCCTGTCTGTGCCCCTGGGGGCGTGCCAATGACTTAGTGAAACTTTAAACAGAAATACAATTCTCTCACATTAACATCATTACATAGCATCCCATCATCTCACAAATAGCTTCATCCTTATTCATTCATTTTATACAACCATTAGATGTAAGCCTCATAACTGAGACTCTTCTATAAACATGGTTATGGTAATGTGGCGGTATTGTCTATCATGAGTTTCACAAAATTGTACCAAACGGACCAGTTCGTAGCTGGATTCTTCACCGATCTTTTATACCTTCTCCAGAACCTGAATATTGTTCGGTTGTCAAGTTCTGTGAGGTGGAAGAAATTCCATTGTTCTCTCTATGAAAACTCACTCTCTCTATACTGTCTGGCCATGAGGCAGGATCTTCTCTAGGAATTTACGACCTCTTATGACCACAGCAGCCTGGGTGTGGGAGACAGCGGTAGGGTGATGGTGCATAGAAAAGGGCTGGTGCAGAGGGAGGGGGGGAATAGTGCTCGCTGTACCCAATGAGGGCAATGTCATGACACACCTAACGATTAGTTGATATGTGTTGCACAACTGCAATGTAGTCAGCCTTGAACGCAACCTGTGTGTGTGTGTGTGTGTGTGTGTGTTTCCACCCTATCCAGACTCCCCACACCTGGAGCAGCCTGAGGTCTCTCTGCTCCTGCAGACGGTCATCAACATCCTCCTCCCCCCGCGCATCATTAGCACGTCCCGGACCAAGAACTTCATGCTGGACACCTCCCCCGCCCACTGCTCCACCCCGGGGGACCAGGGCAAGGACCTGAGGAGAGAGGGCCTGGCCGAGTCCACCAGTCAGGCTGCATACCTGGGTAGGGATAGACTTATGCAGACTTAGACTATTTAAATGTAGACTATATGCTGACTAGACCGGGCGAGCGTGTGCATCTGCCATCGCGCGCATGTGTTGATTTTGTCCAGCTACACCAGACGTGATCAGGACTCGCAGGTTGAAATATCAAAGCAAACTCTGCACCAACTATATTAATTTGGGCACAGGTCGAAAAGCATTAAACATTCATGTCAAATTAGCTAGCTAGCTTGCTGTTGCTAGCTAATTTGTCCTGGGATATAAACATTGGGTTGTTATTTTACCTGAAATGCACAAGGTTCTCTACTCCTCCTTCAGTCTTCTTCTTTGGACTTCATATGGCGGTTGGCAACCAACTTTAACCTCTATGGGCTAGGCGGGACGAATTCGTCCCACCTACGTAACAGCCAGTTGAAGCCTGTGGCGCGATTTTCAAATACCTTAAAAATCCTATTACTTCAATTTCTCAAACATATGACTATTTTACAGCTATTTAAAGACAAGACTCTCGTTAATCTAACCACACTGTCCGATTTCAAAAAGGCTTTACAACGAAAGCAAAACATTAGATTATGTCAGCAGAGTACCAAGCCAGAAATAATCAGACACCCATTTTTCAAGCTAGCATATAATGTCACAAAAACCCAGAAGACAGCTAAATGCAGCACTAACCTTTGATGATCTTCATCAGATGACACACCTAGGACATTATGTTATACAATACATGCATGTTTTGTTCAATCAAGTTCATATTTATATCAAAAAACAGCTTTTTACATTAGCATGTGACGTTCAGAACTAGCATACCCCCCGCAAACCTCCGGTGAATTTACTAAATTACTCATGATAAACGTTCACAAAAAACATAACAATTATTTTAAGAATTATAGATACATTACTCCTCTATGCACTCGATATGTCCGATTTTAAAATAGCTTTTCGGTGAAAGCACATTTTGCAATATTCTAAGTACATAGCCCGGCATCACAGGGCTAGCTATTTAGACACCCAGCAGGTTTAGCACTCACCAATATCAGATTTACTATAAGAAAAATGGTCTTACCTTTCCTGTTCTTCATCAGAATGCACTCCCAGGACTTCTACTTCAATAACAAATGTAGGTTTGGTCCAAAATAATCCATAGTTATGTTCCAACAGCGACGTTTTGTTCGTGCGTCCCAGACACTATCCCAATGGTAAATAACGGTCGCACGCACGGCGCATTTCGTGACAAAAGATTTCTAAATATTTAATTACCGTACTTCGAAGCATGTCAACCGCTGTTTAAAATCAATTTTTATGCAATTTTTCTCGTAAAAAAGCGATAATATTCCGACCGGGAATCTGCAATTAGATAAACAGCCGAAGGAAAATATATCACTGGGTCGAATCGGGCACGCGCCTAATTCCATTGTCCTCTGATGGGCCACTTGGAAAAGGCGATAATGTGTTTCAGCCTGAGGCTGCCTCGTCATCGTTCAGGTTTTTCCCGGGCTCTGAGAGCCTATTGGAGCCCTAGGAAATGTCACGTTACAGCTAAGATCCTGACTCTTCAATAAACAGAAGAACACCTTGTCAGACAGGCCACTTCCTGAATGAAACCGTCTCAGGTTTTTGCCTGCCAAATGAGTTCTGTTATACTCACAGACACCATTCAAACAGTTTTAGAAACTTTAGGGTGTTTTCTATCCATATGTAATAAGTATATGCATATTCTAGTTACTGGGTAGGAGTGGTAACCAGATTAAATCGGGTACGTTTTTTATCCGGACGTGAAAATACTGCCCCCTATCCCAAACAGGTTAAGGTGCATTACCACCACCAACAGGACTGGAACGTCGACCTCAGTTCATCTTTCAATCACCCACGTGCGTACAGTGCCTTCGGAAAGTATTTAGACTCCTTAAATGTTTCCACATTTTGTTACATTACAGCCTTATTCTAAAATGTATCAAATAGTTTTTTTCCTCATCAATCTACACACAATAACACATAATGACAAAGCAAAAATAGGTTTTTAGACATTTTTGCTAATTTATAAAAAATTAAAAATGGAAATATCACATTTACATAAGTATTCAGACCCTTTACTCAGCTCACCTTTGGCAGCGATTACACCCTCGGGTCTTCTTGGGTACGATGCTACAAGCTTGGCACACCCATAGGGCAGCGCACAATTTGCCCAGCGTCATCCGGGTTTGACCGGGGTAGGCCGTCATTGTAAATAAGAATTTGTTCATAACTGACTTGCCTAGTTAAATAAAGGTTAAATAAAGAAAATAAAGAAATGTAAATAACACCTGTATTTGGGGAGTTTCTCCCAGCCTTCTTTGCAGATCCTCTTAAGCTCTGTCAGGTTGGATGGGGAGTGTTGCTGTACAGCTATTTTCAGGCCTCTCCAAAGATGTACGATCGGGTTCAAGTCCAGAAATTCAGAGACTCCTGCGTTGTCTTCGTTGTGTGCTTAGGGTCGTTTTCATGTTGGAAGGTGAACCTTCGCCACAGTCTGAGGTCCTGAGCTCTGGAGCAGGTTTTCATCAAGGATCTCTCTGTACTTTGCTCCATTCATCTTTGCCTCGATCCTGACTAGTCTCCCATTCCCTGCTGCTGAAAAACATCCCCACAGCATGATGATGACACCACCAGGCATCACCGTAGGGATGATGCCAGGTTTCCTCCAAACGTGACGCTTGGCATTCAGGCCAAAGAGTTCAATCTTGGTTTCATCAGACCAGAGAATCTTGTTTCTCATGGTCTGAGAGTCTTTAGGTGCCTTTTGGCAAACTCCAAGCGGGCTGTCATGTTCCTTTTACTGAGGAGTGGCTTCCGTCTGGCCACTCTACCTTAAAGGCCTATTTGGTGGAGGGCTGCAGAGATGGTTGTCCTTCTGGAAGGCTCTCCCATCTCCACAGATGAACTCTAGAGCTCTGTCAGAGTGTTCATCAGGTTCTTGGTCACTTCCCTGACCAAAGCCCTTTTCCCTCGATTGCTCAGTTTGGCCGGAGCGGCAAGCTCTAGGAAGAGTTGGTGGTTCCAAACTTCTTCCATTTAAGAATGATGGAGGACACTGTGTTTTTGGGGACCTTCAATGCTGCATAAACTTTTGGGTAACCTTCCCCAGATCTGTGCCTCGACACAATTCTGTCTCGGGGCTCTACGGACAATTCCTTTGACCTCATGGCTTGGTTTTCGCTCTGACGTGCACTGTCAACTGTGGGACCTTATATAGACAGGTGTGTTCCAAATCATGTCCAATCAATTGAATTTACCACAGGTGGACTCCAATCAAGTTGTAGAAACATCTCAAGGATGATCAATGGAAACAGGATGCACCTGATCTCAATTTCGAGTCTCATAGCAAAGGGTCTGAATACTTATGTAAATAAGGTATTTCATTTTTTCCCCTTCGCTTTGTTGTTATGGGGTATTGTTTATAGATTGCTGAGAAAAATTATTATTTCATCCATTTTAGAATATGGCTGTAACGTATCAAAATGTGGAAAACGTCAAGGGGTCTGAATACTTTCCGAAGGCACTGTATATGCTCCTAAAAACCAACGAGGAAATGGGATGCTCATTGACACGCGAGCAGTTTGGATGCAGGAATTGAATAACATGTATGTGTACATTTATTTTGCTGCGCTGGCGCACGTAACACGAGCAATGTGGTCAGCATATTACACTTAGAACTTACATTTATTTTAAGGGAACTTTATTTTCCCTGCGATAGACTAACGTCCTGTCCAGGGGGTGTACTGGTACATCAAGCTGCCTCACGCTACAGAAACAGGAGATAGACTAGCATCCTGTCCAGGGGTTGTACTTGTACATCAAGCTGCCTTACGCTACAGAAACAGGAGATAGACTAGCGTCCTGTCCAGGGGTTGTACTTTTACATCAAGCTGCCTCACGCTACAGAAACAGGAGATAGACTAGCGTCCTGTCCAGGGGGTGTACTTTTACATCAAGCTGCCTCACGCTACAGAAACAGGAGATAGACTAGCGTCCTGTCCAGAGGGTGTACTGGTACATCAAGCTGCCTCACGCTACAGAAACAGGAGATAGACTATCATCCTGTCCAGGGGGTGTACTTTTACATCAAGCTGCCTCACGCTACAGAAACAGGAGATAGACTAGCGTCCTGTCCAGGGGGTGTACTTTTACATCAAGCTGCCTTACGCTACAGAAACAGGAGATAGACTAGTGTCCTGTCCAGGGGTTGTACTTTTACATCAAGCTGCCTCACGCTACAGAAACAGGAGATAGACTAGCATCCTGTCCAGGGGGTGTACTTTTACATCAAGCTGCCTTACGCTACAGAAACAGGAGATAGACTAGCGTCCTGTCCAGGGGGTGTACTGGTACATCAAGCTGCCTCACGCTACAGAAACAGGAGATAGACTATCATCCTGTCCAGGGGGTGTACTGGTACATCAAGCTGCCTCACGCTACAGAAACAGGAGATAGACTAGCATCCTGTCCAGGGGGTGTACTTTTACATCAAGCTGCCTCACGCTACAGAAACAGGAGATAGACTAGCATCCTTTCCAGGGGGTGTACTTTTACATCAAGCTGCCTCACGCTACAGAAACAGGAGATAGACTAGCGTCCTGTCCAGGGGGTGTACTTTTACATCAAGCTGCCTCACGCTACAGAAACAGGAGATAGACTAGCGTCCTGTCCAGGGGTTGTACTTTTACATCAAGCTGCCTCACGCTACAGAAACAGGAGATAGACTAGCGTCCTGTCCAGGGGGTGTACTGGTACATCAAGCTGCCTCACGCTACAGAAACAGGAGATAGACTAGCGTCCTGTCCAGGGGGTGTACTTTTACATCAAGCTGCCTCACGCTACAGAAACAGGAGAGACTAGCGTCCTGTCCAGGGGGTGTACTGGTACATCAAGCTGCCTCACGCTACAGAAACAGGAGATAGACTAGCATCCTGTCCAGGGGGTGTACTTTTACATCAAGCTGCCTTACGCTACAGAAACAGGAGATAGACTAGCATCCTGTCCAGGGGGTGTACTTTTACATCAAGCTGCCTTACGCTACAGAAACAGGAGATAGACTAGCATCCTGTCCAGGGGTTGTACTTGTACATCAAGCTGCCTTACGCTACAGAAACAGGAGATAGACTAGCATCCTGTCCAGGGGGTGTACTGGTACATCAAGCTGCCTCACGCTACAGAAACAGGAGATAGACTAGCATCCTGTCCAGGGGTTGTACTTGTACATCAAGCTGCCTTACGCTACAGAAACAGGAGATAGACTAGCGTCCTGTCCAGGGGTTGTACTTTTACATCAAGCTGCCTCACGCTACAGAAACAGGAGATAGACTAGCGTCCTGTCCAGGGGTGTACTTTTACATCAAGCTGCCTCACGCTACAGAAACAGGAGATAGACTAGCGTCCTGTCCAGAGGGTGTACTGGTACATCAAGCTGCCTCACGCTACAGAAACAGGAGATAGACTATCATCCTGTCCAGGGGGTGTACTTTTACATCAAGCTGCCTCACGCTACAGAAACAGGAGATAGACTAGCGTCCTGTCCAGGGGGTGTACTTTTACATCAAGCTGCCTTACGCTACAGAAACAGGAGATAGACTAGTGTCCTGTCCAGGGGTTGTACTTTTACATCAAGCTGCCTCACGCTACAGAAACAGGAGATAGACTAGCATCCTGTCCAGGGGGTGTACTTTTACATCAAGCTGCCTTACGCTACAGAAACAGGAGATAGACTAGCGTCCTGTCCAGGGGGTGTACTGGTACATCAAGCTGCCTCACGCTACAGAAACAGGAGATAGACTATCATCCTGTCCAGGGGGTGTACTGGTACATCAAGCTGCCTCACGCTACAGAAACAGGAGATAGACTAGCATCCTGTCCAGGGGGTGTACTTTTACATCAAGCTGCCTCACGCTACAGAAACAGGAGATAGACTAGCATCCTTTCCAGGGGGTGTACTTTTACATCAAGCTGCCTCACGCTACAGAAACAGGAGATAGACTAGCGTCCTGTCCAGGGGGTGTACTTTTACATCAAGCTGCCTCACGCTACAGAAACAGGAGATAGACTAGCGTCCTGTCCAGGGGTTGTACTTTTACATCAAGCTGCCTCACGCTACAGAAACAGGAGATAGACTAGCGTCCTGTCCAGGGGGTGTACTGGTACATCAAGCTGCCTCACGCTACAGAAACAGGAGATAGACTAGCGTCCTGTCCAGGGGGTGTACTTTTACATCAAGCTGCCTCACGCTACAGAAACAGGAGAGACTAGCGTCCTGTCCAGGGGGTGTACTGGTACATCAAGCTGCCTCACGCTACAGAAACAGGAGATAGACTAGCATCCTGTCCAGGGGGTGTACTTTTACATCAAGCTGCCTTACGCTACAGAAACAGGAGATAGACTAGCATCCTGTCCAGGGGGTGTACTTTTACATCAAGCTGCCTTACGCTACAGAAACAGTAGATAGGTTGCTGCACCTATGAGCCGTTCTGGCTCGTACAAACCAAGACTCGTGCATTGCTATTTAGACTTAGACTTCCATTTAGAACTTCCATTTTTTTCTGAGGGAACTTTGTTCTGTAGGGTTCTGATTTAGGTTTCAGTGGCAGAGTGGGATGATGAGGTGCTGAATGACAGTGAATGTCTGGTTAAAAGATGTAGGAGCTGATGGTTGTTGATAGAGGTGGTGTTTCTGGCTCTTTGTCTTGTTCTCCCGTTATTTTATCTCTCTCTTTTTCCCTCACCCTCCCTTTCTAATTTTCTCTCCTCCCTCTGCTTTCTCTTCCTCCTTTTCTCACCATCGCTTTCTGACTCCTCACTTTCTCTGTCTTTCTCTCCCCCTCTCTATCTCCCCCTCCCCCCTCTCTCTCTCCCCAATCTCTCTCCCCACTCTCTCTACCCCCTCCCCTCCTCCCACTCTCTCCCCCAGCTCTAAAGGTGGTGTTGGTGTGTTTTGAGCGGCAGCTGGGGAACCAGTGGTATCGCCTCAGCCTGCAGGTCAAGGAGATGTCTCTGAGGAAGGTGGGAGGCCTGGCCTTCTGGGACTTCATAGATTTCATAGTGCGTACTCGGATTCCCATCTTCGTCCTGCTGCGCCCCTTTATCCAGTGCAAGGTAGGAGCCCTGTGTAGTATTATACTGTACCCTCCATTCTACTAACCTGTGTAGTATTATACTGTACCCTCCATTTTGTGTAGTATTATACTGTATCCTCCATTCTACTACCCTTTATAGTATTATACTGTACCCTCCATTATACTACCCTGTATAGTATTATACTGTACCCTCCATAATACTACCCTGTATAGTATTATACTGTATCCTCCATTCTACTACCCTTTATAGTATTATACTGTACCCTCCATTCTACTACCATGTATAGTATTATACTGTACCCTCCATTCTGTATAGTATTATACTGTACCCTCCATTCTGTATAGTATTATACTGTACCCTCCATGCTACTACCATGTATAGTATTATACTGTACCCTCCATTCTGTATAGTATTATACTGTACCCTCCATTCTGTATAGTATTATACTGTACCCTCCATTCTGTATAGTATTATACTGTACCCTCCATGCTACTACCCTGTATAGTATTATACTGTACCCTCCATTCTGTATAGTATTATACTGTACCCTCCATTCTAGTATAGTATTATACTGTACCCTCCATTCTGTATAGTATTATACTGTACCCTCCATTCTGTATAGTATTATACTGTACCCTCCATGCTACTACCATGTATAGTATTATACTGTACCCTCCATTCTGTATAGTATTATACTGTACCCTCCATTCTGTATAGTATTATACTGTACCCTCCATGCTACTACCATGTATAGTATTATACTGTACCCTCCATTCTGTATAGTATTATACTGTACCCTCCATTCTGTATAGTATTATACTGTACCCTCCATCTATCTGTATAGTATTATACTGTACCCTCCATTCTGTATAGTATTATACTGTACCCTCCATGCTACTACCCTGTATAGTATTATACTGTACCCTCCATTCTGTATAGTATTATACTGTACCCTCCATGCTACTACCCTGTATAGTATTATACTGTACCCTCCATTCTGTATATTATAACTGATTCAAGTATTTTAGCCAGATCCTAATTGGAATGTTGAATTTTATGTTCCTTTTGATGGCATAGAATGCCCTTCTTGCCTTGTCTCTCTCTCTCTGCTCTCTCTCTTTTCGTGCTCTCTTCTTCTCCCGTTCCCTTCATCTCCTTCCTCTTTAACCCCTCCCAGCTCCTGACCCAGCCAGCTGACTCCCAGGAGGAGATCACGGCCCGCCACCACATCGCTGACCAGCTGGAGCGCCGTTTCATCCCCCGCCCCCTCTGCAAGAGCTCCCTGTTCGCAGAGTTCAACAACGAGCTGAAGATCCTCAAGGAGGCCGTGCACAGTGGCTCTGGTTGGCACTGATTAGTACACTAGTTATTAGTAGAGTAGCCGTTAGTGCACTACCCATTAGTGCACTACCCATTAGAACACTACCCCGTTAGTGGACTACCCGTTAATACACTACCCATTAGTGGATTACCCATTAGTGGACTACCCGTTAGTGGACTACCCGTTAGTGGACTACCCGTTAGTGGACTACCCATTAGTGGACTACCCATTAGTACACTACCCATTAGTGGACTACCCATTAATACACTACCCATTAGTGGACTACCCATTAATACACTATCAATTAATACACTACCCATTAGTGGACTACTCATTAGTGGACTACCCATTAGTGGACTACCCATTAGTACACTACCCATTAGTGGACTACCCATTAATACACTACCCATTAGTGGACTACCCATTTACACTACCCATTAGTGGACTACCCATTAGTGGACTACCCATTAATACACTACCCATTAGTGGACTACCCATTAATACACTACCCATTAGTACACTACCCATTAGTGGACTACCCATTAGTGGACTACCCATTAGTGGACTACCCATTAGTGGCTTACCCGTTAGTGGATTCCCCATTAGACACTACCCATTAGTGGACTACCCATTAATAAACTACCCATTAGTGGACTACCCATTAATACACTACCCATTAGTGGACTAGCCATTAATACACTACCCATTAGTGGACTACCCATTAGTGGACTACCCGTTAGTGGACTACCCATTAATAACCTACCCATTAGTGTACTACCCATTAATACACTACCCATTAGTGGAATACCCATTAATACACTACCCATTAGTACACTACCCATTAGTGGACTACCCATTAGTGGACTACCCATTAGTGGACTACCCGTTAGTGGACTACCCATTAGTGGACTACCCGTTAGTGGACTACCCATTAGTGGACTACCCATTAGTGGACTACCCATTAATACACTACCCATTAGTGGACTACCCATTAATACACTACCCATTAGTGGACTACCCATTAGTGGACTACCCGTTAGTGGACTACCCATTAATACACTACCCATTAGTGGACTAGCCATTAATACACTACCCATTAGTGGACTACCCATTAGTGGACTACCCGTTAGTGGACTACCCATTAATAACCTACCCATTAGTGTACTACCCATTAATACACTACCCATTAGTGGAATACCCATTAATACACTACCCATTAGTACACTACCCATTAGTGGACTACCCATTAGTGGACTACCCATTAGTGGACTACCCGTTAGTGGACTACCCATTAGTGGACTACCCGTTAGTGGACTACCCATTAGTGGACTACCCATTAGTGGACTACCCATTAATACACTACCCATTAGTGGACTACCCATTAATACACTACCCATTAGTGGACTACCCATTAGTGGACTACCCGTTAGTGGACTACCCATTAATACACTACCCATTAGTGGACTACCCATTAATACACTACCCATTAGTGGACTACCCATTAATACACTACACATTAGTGGACTACCCATTAATACACTATCCATTAGTGGACTACCCATTAGTACACTACCCATTAGTGGACTACCCATTAGTGGACTACCCATTAGTACACTACCCATTAGTGGACTACCCATTAGTGGACTACCCATTAATACACTACCCATTAGTACACTACCCATTAGTACACTACCCATTAGTGGACTACCCATTAGTGGACTACCCGTTAGTTGACTACCCATTAATACACTACCCATTAGTGGACTCCCCATTAATACACTACCCATTAGTGGACTACCCATTTTACACTACCCATTAGTGGACTACCCATTAATACACTACCCATTAGTGGACTACCCATTAGTAGACTACCCATTAGTAGACTACCCATTAGTACACTACCCATTAGTGGACTACCCATTAGTATACTACCCATTAGTGGACTACCCATTAGTACACTGCCCATTAATACACTACCCATTAGTACACTACCCATTAGTGGACTATCCATTAATACACTACCCATTAGTACACTACCCATTAGTACACTACCCATTAGTACAGTACCCATTAGTGGACTATCCATTAATACACTACCCATTAGTACACTACCCATTAGTACACTACCCATTAGTACACTACTCATTTGTGGACTACCTATTAGTGGACTACCCATTAGTACACTACACATTAGTAAACTACCCATTAGTACACTACCCATTAGTACACTACCCATTAGTACACTACCCATTACTGGACTACCCATTAGTGGAATACCCGTTAGTACACTACACATTAGTACACTACCCATTAGTACACTACCCATTAGTACACTACTATTAGTCCACTACCCGTTAGTGTACTACCCATTAGTGGACTACCCGTTAGTACACTACCCATTAGTACACTACCCATTAGTGCACTACCCGTTAGTGTACTACCCATTAGTACACTACTATTAGTCCACTACCCGTTAGTGTACTACCCATTAGTGCACTACCCATTAGTGCACTACCCATCAGCACACTACCCGTTAGTTCACTACCCATTAGTTTACTACCCATTAGTACACTACCCATTAGCTAACTACCCATTAGTACACTACCCGTTAGTACGCTACCCGTTAGTGCGCTACCCGTTAGGCCACTACCCGTTAGTGCACTACCAATTAGTGTACTACCCATTAGTGGACTACCCATTAGTGCACTACCCATTAGCACACTACCCAAATGCCATGTTAACCTTTCGTTATTAAATGACAGGTTATGATAAGAGATGTGTCTGTTCATGCCCCCTCCTGCCCACAGCGTACCAGGGCAAGACGTCCATCAGTACAGTGGGCACGTCCACCTCTGCCTACCGCCTGTCGCTGGCCACCATGTCCCGGTCCAACACGGGCACGGGCACAGTGTGGGAGCAGGAGAGCCAGCCGTCACGCCAGCCCTCTCAGGACACGCTGAGCCACACTGACGAGGATGACGAACAGGAGCAGGAAGAGAGTCAGACACCCCTCCTACTACTATCACTATCACTGAGTCAGACACCCCTCCTACTACTATCACTACCACTATCACTATCACTGAGTCAGATACCCCTCCTACTACTATCACTATCACTGAGTCAGACACCCCTCCTACTACTATCACTACCACTATCACTATCACTGAGTCAGATACCCCTCCTACTACTATCACTACCACTACCACTATCACTGAGTCAGACACCCCTCCTACTACTATCACTACCACTATCACTATCACTGAGTCAGATACCCCTCCTACTACTATCACTACCACTATCACTGAGTCAGACACCCTTCCTACTACTATCACTACCACTATCACTATCACTGAGTCAGATACCCCTCCTACTACTATCACTACCACTACCACTATCACTGAGTCAGACACCCCTTCTACTACTATCACTACCACTATCACTGAGTCAGATACCCCTCCTACTACTATCACTACCACTATCACTATCACTGAGTCAGACACCCCTCCTACTACTATCACTACCACTATCACTATCACTGAGTCAGACACCCCTCCTACTACTATCACTACCACTATCACTATCACTGAGTCAGACACCCCTCCTACTACTATCACTACCACTATCACTCTATCACTGAGTCAGACACCCCTCCTACTACTATCACTACCACTATCACTATCACTGAGTCAGACACCCCTCCTACTACTATCACTACCACTATCACTCTATCACTGAGTCAGACACCCCTCCTACTACTATCACTACCACTATCACTCTATCACTGAGTCAGACACCCCTCCTACTACTATCACTACCACTATCACTGAGTCAGACACCCCTCCTACTACTATCACTACCACTATCACTATCACTGAGTCAGATACCCCTCCTACTACTATCACTACCACTATCACTCTATCACTGAGTCAGACACCCCTCCTACGTACTACTATCACTCTATCACTGAGTCAGATACCCCTCCTACTACTATCACTACCACTATCACTCTATCACTGAGTCAGATACCCGTCCTACCTACTATCACTACCACTATCACTCTATCACTGAGTCAGACACCCCTCCTACCTACTACTACTATTACAATCACTCTATCACTGAGTCAGACACCCCTCCTACTACTATCACTACCACTATCACTCTATCACTGAGTCAGACACCCCTCCTACCTACTACTACTACTATCACTATCACTGAGTAAGACACCCCTCCTACCTACTACTATCACTACCACTATCACTCTATCACTGAGTCAGACACCCCTCCTTCTACTATCACTACCACTATCACTCTATCACTGAATCAGACACCCCTCCTACCTACTACTACTATTACAATCACTCTATCACTGAGTCAGACACCCCTCCTACTACTATCACTATCACTCTATCACTGAGTCAGATACCCCTCCTACCTACTACTACTACTATCACTATCACTGAGTAAGACACCCCTCCTACCTACTACTATCACTACCACTATCACTCTATCACTGAGTCAGACACCCCTCCTTCTACTATCACTACCACTATCACTATCACTGAGTAAGACACCCCTCCTACCTACTACTATCACTACCACTATCACTCTATCACTGAGTCAGACACCCCTCCTTCTACTATCACTACCACTATCACTATCTCTGAGTCAGACACCCCTCCTACTACTATCACTACCACTATCACTCTATCACTGAGTCAGACACCCCTCCTACTACTATCACTACCACTATCACTCTATCACTGAGTCAGACACCCCTCCTACCTACTACTACTACTATCACTATCACTGAGTAAGACACCCCTCCTACCTACTACTATCACTACCACTATCACTCTATCACTGAGTCAGACACCCCTCCTACTACTATCACTACCACTATCACTCTATCACTGAGTCAGACACCCCTCCTACTACTATCACTACCACTATCACTATCTCTGAGTCAGACACCCCTCCTACTACTATCACGACCACTATCACTCTATCACTGAGTCAGACACCCCTCCTACCTACTACTACTACTCACTCTATCACTGAGTCAGATACCCCTCCTACACTATCACTACCATATCACTCTATCACTGAGTCAGACACCCCTCCTACTACTATCACTACCACTATCACTCTATCACTGAGTCAGACACCCCTCCTACTACTATCACTACCACTATCACTGAGTCAGACACCCCTCCTACTACTATCACTACCACTATCACTCTATCACTGAGTCAGACACCCCTCCTACCTACTACTACTACTATCACTCTATCACTGAGTCAGACACCCCTCCTACCTACTACTACTACTATCACTCTATCACTGAGTCAGACACCCCTCCTACCTACTACTACTACTATCACTCTATCACTGAGTCAGACACCCTCCTACTACTATCACTACCACTATCACTCTATCACTGAGTCAGACACCCCTCCTACTACTATCACTACCACTATCACTCTATCACTGAGTCAGACACCCCTCCTACCTACTACTACTACTATCACTCTATCACTGAGTCAGACACCCCTCCTACTACTATCACTACCACTATCACTCTATCACTGAGTCAGACACCCCTCCTACTACTATCACTACCACTATCACTCTATCACTGAGTCAGACACCCCTCCTACCTACTACTACTACTATCACTATCACTGAGTAAGACACCCCTCCTACCTACTACTATCACTACCACTATCACTCTATCACTGAGTCAGACACCCCTCCTTCTACTATCACTACCACTATCACTATCACTGAGTAAGACACCCCTCCTACCTACTACTATCACTACCACTATCACTCTATCACTGAGTCAGACACCCCTCCTGCCTACTATCACTACCACTCTATCACTGAGTCAGACACCCCTCCTACTACTATCACTACCACTATCACTGAGTCAGATACCCCTCCTACTACTATCACTACCACTATCACTCTATCACTGAGTCAGACACCCCTCCTACCTACTACTACTACTATCACTACCACTATCACTATCACTGAGTCAGATACCCCTCCTACTACTATCACTACCACTATCACTCTATCACTGAGTCAGACACCCCTCCTACTACTATCACTACCACTATCACTCTATCACTGAGTCAGACACCCCTCCTACCTACTACTACTACTATCACTATCACTGAGTAAGACACCCCTCCTACCTACTACTATCACTACCACTATCACTATCACTGAGTCAGACACCCCTCCTACTACTATCACTACCACTATCACTATCACTGAGTCAGATACCCCTCCTACTACTATCACTACCACTATATCACTGAGTCAGACACCCCTCCTACCTACTACTATCACTACCACTATCACTCTATCACTGAGTCAGACACCCCTCCTGCCTACTATCACTATCACTCTATCACTGAGTCAGACACCCCTCCTACTACTATCACTACCACTATCACTGAGTCAGATACCCCTCCTACTACTATCACTACCACTATCACTCTATCACTGAGTCAGACACCCCTCCTACCTACTACTACTACTATCACTACCACTATCACTATCACTGAGTCAGATACCCCTCCTACTACTATCACTACCACTATCACTATCACTGAGTCAGACACCCCTCCTACTACTATCACTACCACTATCACTATCACTGAGTCAGATACCCCTCCTACTACTATCACTACCACTATATCACTGAGTCAGACACCCCTCCTACCTACTACTACTACTATCTCTATCACTGAGTCAGATACCCCTCCTACTACTATCACTACCACTATCACTATCACTGAGTCAGACACCCCTCCTACTACTATCACTACCACTACCACTATCACTGAGTCAGATACCCCTCCTACTACTATCACTATCACTGAGTCAGACACCCCTCCTACTACTATCACTACCACTACCACTATCACTGAGTCAGATACCCCTCCTACTACTATCACTACCACTATCACTCTATCACTGAGTCAGATACCCCTCCTACTACTATCACTACCACTATCACTATCACTGAGTCAGACACCCCTCCTACTACTATCACTACCACTACCACTATCACTGAGTCAGATACCCCTCCTACTACTATCACTATCACTGAGTCAGATACCCCTCCTACTACTATCACTACCACTATCACTATCACTGAGTCAGACACCCCTCCTGCCTACTACTACTACTATCACTATCACTCTATCACTGAGTCAGACACCCCTCCTGCCTACTACTACTACTATCACTATCACTGAGTAAGACACCCCTCCTACCTACTACTATCACTACCACTATCACTCTATCACTGAGTCAGACACCCCTCCTACTACTATCACTACCACTATCACTCTATCACTGAGTCAGACACCCCTCCTGCCTACTACTACTACTATCACTACCACTACCACTCTATCACTGAGTCAGACACCCCTCCTACTACTATCACTACCACTATCACTCTATCACTGAGTCAGACACCCCTCCTACCTACTACTACTACTATCACTATCACTGAGTAAGACACCCCTCCTACCTACTACTATCACTACCACTATCACTCTATCACTGAGTCAGACACCCCTCCTTCTACTATCACTACCACTATCACTATCACTGAGTAAGACACCCCTCCTACCTACTACTATCACTACCACTATCACTCTATCACTGAGTCAGACACCCCTCCTGCCTACTATCACTATCACTCTATCACTGAGTCAGACACCCCTCCTACTACTATCACTACCACTATCACTGAGTCAGATACCCCTCCTACTACTATCACTACCACTATCACTCTATCACTGAGTCAGACACCCCTCCTACCTACTACTACTACTATCACTACCACTATCACTATCACTGAGTCAGATACCCCTCCTACTACTATCACTACCACTATCACTCTATCACTGAGTCAGACACCCCTCCTACTACTATCACTACCACTATCACTCTATCACTGAGTCAGACACCCCTCCTACCTACTACTACTACTATCACTATCACTGAGTAAGACACCCCTCCTACCTACTACTATCACTACCACTATCACTATCACTGAGTCAGACACCCCTCCTACTACTATCACTACCACTATCACTATCACTGAGTCAGATACCCCTCCTACTACTATCACTACCACTATATCACTGAGTCAGACACCCCTCCTACCTACTACTATCACTACCACTATCACTCTATCACTGAGTCAGACACCCCTCCTGCCTACTATCACTATCACTCTATCACTGAGTCAGACACCCCTCCTACTACTATCACTACCACTATCACTGAGTCAGATACCCCTCCTACTACTATCACTACCACTATCACTCTATCACTGAGTCAGACACCCCTCCTACCTACTACTACTACTATCACTACCACTATCACTATCACTGAGTCAGATACCCCTCCTACTACTATCACTACCACTATCACTATCACTGAGTCAGACACCCCTCCTACTACTATCACTACCACTATCACTATCACTGAGTCAGATACCCCTCCTACTACTATCACTACCACTATATCACTGAGTCAGACACCCCTCCTACCTACTACTACTACTATCTCTATCACTGAGTCAGATACCCCTCCTACTACTATCACTACCACTATCACTATCACTGAGTCAGACACCCCTCCTACTACTATCACTACCACTACCACTATCACTGAGTCAGATACCCCTCCTACTACTATCACTATCACTGAGTCAGACACCCCTCCTACTACTATCACTACCACTATCACTATCACTGAGTCAGATACCCCTCCTACTACTATCACTACCACTATCACTATCACTGAGTCAGATACCCCTCCTACTACTATCACTACCACTATCACTATCACTGAGTCAGATACCCCTCCTACTACTATCACTACCACTATCACTATCACTGAGTCAGATACCCCTCCTACTACTATCACTACCACTATCACTCTATCACTGAGTCAGACACCCCTTCTACTACTATCACTACCACTATCACTGAGTCAGATACCCCTCCTACTACTATCACTACCACTATCACTCTATCACTGAGTCAGATACCCCTCCTACTACTATCACTACCACTATCACTATCACTGAGTCAGACACCCCTCCTACTACTATCACTACCACTACCACTATCACTGAGTCAGATACCCCTCCTACTACTATCACTATCACTGAGTCAGATACCCCTCCTACTACTATCACTACCACTATCACTATCACTGAGTCAGACACCCCTCCTGCCTACTACTACTACTATCACTATCACTCTATCACTGAGTCAGACACCCCTCCTGCCTACTACTACTACTATCACTATCACTGAGTAAGACACCCCTCCTACCTACTACTATCACTACCACTATCACTCTATCACTGAGTCAGACACCCCTCCTACTACTATCACTACCACTATCACTCTATCACTGAGTCAGACACCCCTCCTGCCTACTACTACTACTATCACTACCACTACCACTCTATCACTGAGTCAGACACCCCTCCTACTACTATCACTACCACTATCACTATCACTGAGTCAGATACCCCTCCTGCCTACTACTACTACTATCACTACCACTACCACTCTATCACTGAGTCAGACACCCCTCCTGCCTACTACTACTATCACTACCACTACCACTCTATCACTGAGTCAGACACCCCTCCTACCTACTACTACTATCACTACCACTACCACTCTATCACTGAGTCAGACACCCCTCCTACCTACTACTACTATCACTACCACTACCACTCTATCACTGAGTCAGACACCCCTCCTGCCTACTACTACTATCACTACCACTACCACTATCACTGTGTTGAATTATATACTGACCAAAAATATAAATGCAACATGCAACAATTTCAAAGATTTTACGGAGTTACAATTCATATAAGGAAATCAGTCAATTGAAATAAATAAATTAGGCCCTAATCTATGGATTTCACATTCCTGGGCAGGGGCGCAACCCTGGTTGGGCCTGGGAGGGCATAGGCCCTCTCAGGCCCGCCCACTGGGGAGCCAGGACCAGCCAATCGGAGAGTTACTGCCAAATTCTCTAAAACGACGTTGGATGCGGCTTATGGTACAGAAATTAACATTCAATTCTCTGGCAACAGCTCTGGTGGACATTCCTGCAGTCTGCATGCCAGCCCCCACCCTCAAAACTTGAGACATCTGTGGCATTGTGTTGTGTGACAAAACTGCACATTTTAGAGGGGTCTTTTATTGTCTCCAGCACAAGGTGCACCTGTGTAATGATCATGCTGTTTAATCAGCTTCTTGATATGCCACACATGTCAGGTGGATGGATTATCTTGGCAAAAGAGAAATGCTCACTAACAGGGATGTAAACAAATTTGAGAGAAATAAGCTTTTTATGGGTATGGAACATTTCTGGGATCTTTTATTTCATATACATGAAACACGGGACCAACACTTTACATGTTGCGTTTATATTTTAGTTCGGTGTATATAAAATAAAGAAAAGTCACGTTTTTGACTGCACTGGGCATTTAATGAATTGTATCTCTGCTTTCATATCGTCTGTTTTTCTCTCCCCCTCTTTCTCTCTTTCTCCCTCTTTCACTATCTGAATGGTGTCTGGTTGCATGTTTGGGTTTGCCTGCATGTCATTTTCAACCCCCACTCCACCCACCCTACACTGGTCTTTTGATCGCCCCCTTTCCTCCCTCTCTCTCTGTCCCTACCTCCTTTCCTCTCCCTCTCTCTCTGTCCCTACCTCCTTTCCTCCCTCTCTCTCTGTCCCTACCTCATTTCCTCTCCCTCTCTCTCTGTCCCTACCTCCTTTCCTCCCTCTCTCTCTGTCCCTACCTCCTCTCATTATGTCTTGATCATATGCAAAAATTTATCTTGATCATTAATAACATTAATTTTCATCATCCAATAAATATAATAATGGCGATGCTTAATGGTGCTTAAGTAATAATAGCAAACGTTAGCAACGTAAACAGTAAATAATAACGTGTAATAGGCAAATATCAATATTAATATGTAGCATCAAACAAGTAAATATTAATGTGGATCTTGGCGTCAAACTGACTATTAAGTAATACAATGGCGTTAGCAGTGAACTGGTAAGTAACATTAATGTACGTTGGCAGTGGACGGTAAAGTAATGGTAATGTGGCGGGTCAGCATCATAAAAAATTAATTTCATCACTAATATATTAATAATATAATGTCTATTATCCATAAATAATTTTCACGTATATTCATTTGTTTTTTTTAAATTAATCATAAATAATCTTCAAGTCCTCCCTTCCTCTCTCTCTCTGTCCCTACCTCCTTTCCTCCCTCTCTCTGTGTCTCTACCTCTCCCTCCCCCTCTCTCTCCGTCTCTCCCTCCCCTTCTCTCTCTCCTCTAGATGACTCTATCAGTATTCCCAGTGTGGTGAGTGAACATGAGGTCTTCCTGCCCAGGCTCATCACCCAGCGACGCTTCTCTAGTCACGCCACGGGCAGCGCCCAGCCTGAACCCAGCACCCGCAGTACCATGCTGCCCAGCCACAGGTAACACACACACACACACACACACACACACACACACACACACACACACACACACACACACACACACACACACTACACACACACCCTACACACACACACGTACACACACACCCCTACACACACACACACACACACACACCCTACACACACACACACACACACCCTACACACCCCTACACACACACACACACACACACACCCTACACACACACACACACACTACACACACACCCCTACACACACACCCCTACACACACACACACACACCCCTACACACACACACCCTACACACACACACACCCCTACGCACACACACACCCCTACACACACACACCCCTACACACACACACACACTACACACACACACACACTACACACACACACACACACCCCACACACACACACACACACACACACACACACACACACACCCTACACACACACACACACACACACACACACACACACACACACACACACACACACCCTACACACACACACACCCTACACACACACACACACACTACACACACACACACCCCCCCTACACACACACACACCCTACACACACACATGTACACACATCCCCCTACACACACACACCCCAACACACCCCTACACACCCCTACACACACATCCCTACACACACACACCCCTACACACACACACCCCCTACACACACACCCCCTACACACACACAACCCTACACACCCCTACACACACACACACACACACATCCACACTGGATTGTACTATGACTTCCACACATCACCTCATTCCTCAACACTGGATTACACTATGACTGTCCACACATCACCTCACTCCTCAACACTGGATTACACTATGACTGTCCACACATCACCTCACTCCTCAACACTGGATTACACTATGACTGTCCACACATCACCTAACTCCTCAACACTGGATTACACTATGACTGTCCACACATCACCTCACTCCTCAACACTGGATTACACTATGACTGTCCACACATCACCTCACTCCTCAACACTGGATTACACTATGACTGTCCACACATCACCTCACTCCTCAACACTGGACTACACTATGACTGTCCACACATCACCTCACTCCTCAACACTGGATTACACTATGACTGTCCACACATCACCTCACTCCTCAACACTGGATTACACTATGACTGTCCACACATCACCTCACTCCTCAACACTGGATTACACTATGACTGTCCACACATCACCTCACTCCTCAACACTGGATTACACTATGACTGTCCACACATCACCTCACTCCTCAACACTGGATTACACTATGACTGTCCACACATCACCTCACTCCTCAACACTGGATTACACTATGACTGTCCACACATCACCTCACTCCTCAACACTGGATTACACTATGACTGTCCACACATCACCTCACTCCTCAACACTGGATTACACTATGACTGTCCACACATCACCTCACTCCTCAACACTGGATTACACTATGACTGTCCACACATCACCTCACTCCTCAACACTGGATTACACTATGACTGTCCACACATCACCTCACTCCTCAACACTGGATTACACTATGACTGTCCACACATCACCTCACTCCTCAACACTGGATTACACTATGACTGTCCACACATCACCTCACTCCTCAACACTGGATTACACTATGACTGTCCACACATCACCTCACTCCTCAACACTGGATTACACTATGACTGTCCACACATCACCTCACTCCTCAACACTGGATTACACTATGACTGTCCACACATCACCTCACTCCTCAACACTGGATTACACTATGACTGTCCACACATCACCTCACTCCTCAACACTGGATTACACTATGACTGTCCACACATCACCACGTTCAGTACATGTAAAACACCGTCACTTCAGAAGACACAATCACAGTCATACTATTTGTGTTGTTTCAAGCTGTTTATTTCTGTTTATTTGTGTACCCTCTTCTGGAGAACAGTATGCTAGATGAACAGACAGGAAGTGAGGAATGCTACAAGTCATAGTAGTTTTAGCAGAGAGATTGGCTGTGTTATTATCTAAGCATAGTCACTTTAATAACTCTACATGTACATATTACCTCAACTAACCGGTGCCCCTGCACTTTGACTCTGTACCGGTACCCCCTGTATATAGCCTCCACATTGTTATTTTTTATTATTTGTTACTTTTATTCCCTACTTTTTTTTAGGTATTTTTCTTAAAACTGCATTGTTGGTTAAGGGCTTGTAAGTAAGCATTTCGCTGTAAGGTCTACACCTGTTGTATTCGGCGCATGTGACAAAGAAAATTTGATTTGATTTTGTTTGAATACTTTAAAAACACACCCTTCCTGCCAAGGATTTCTTCAAGTAAGGGAGGAAGGATGCGTATTTAGAGTATTCAAGCAGGGCCCTAGATCAATGGAAAGTTCCTGACAAGCTGATCCAGCTACCGTGCTATAGGAGAGCCATCCGAGGAAGGGCCTTGGACATGGGGCAGCATGCTCTCCTCTCTCCCTAAACCCCTTCTCCCCTTCCTGCCCCCTCCTCTGCAGTGAACCCAATGTGCTAGATGAGTCTCAAGGACTGGAAGAGGGTAACCTGTCTAGGTACAGTGTCACGTCACAGCCCCCCTGTGTGTTGCGTCTCTCTGCGTCTCTCTGTGCAGTTTGGAGGAGGCTCGGCCAGTCGGACGGCCTCCTCTGACTTCTTCGTTTTCCTCACTCATTATCTCATCCAATCAAAACCGCCGTTGGTCTATCACCCTTCCTCTTCGTATAGGTCTAATGTAACGTAGTCTCTCGTTCCCCCTCGTAGCTACCGCACTGATCCACCCACCCATCTCAAGTCATCCGCTGTTGCCTCTTTAACCCTTTAAGTCCCTGGGCGGTGTGAGGATGCTGGGGAGCCAGTGGTAATGTGTCTCAGCAAGCTCAGTCCATCGGTGCCATCATGGTCTTCATACTGTTTCAGGCTTTTCACTGTTCAAATTGGACGTCCTCTCCAGGATACCAATCTGTGGGGCATATGGGGTATTGGAGTGGCAATCGGTCAATGAAATGATGACATTTATCTTATCAAGAAGTCTAACGTTACCAGATAGATTCATGTTCTAGTTCAGTGCACTGGTAATATGGTACGAGCTGTCTACATAAGAACACAGATCACTGGTAATATGGTACGAGCTGTCTACATAAGAACACAGATCACTGGTAATATGGTACGAGCTGTCTACATAAGAACACAGATCACTGGTAATATGGTACGAGCTGTCTACATAAGAACACAGATCACTGGTAATATGGTACGAGCTGTCTACATAAGAACACAGATCACTGGTAATATGGTACGAGCTGTCTACATAAGAACACAGATCACTGGTAATATGGTACGAGCTGTCTACATAAGAACACAGATCACTCCAGACCTCATAACCCCCTTTGTGTTTTGGTGTATTCTTGTGCTGTGATTGGGTGTCCTCGATTGGTGGGCGTGTCGGTGTGGTGTGCAGTGGAGTGATTGGGTGAGTGGGGAGAGATGGGAAGAATGGAAGGAGCAGTGGACAGACACACATCCTCTTGACTCTCCTATGTGTCTCAGTGAAAGAGAGAGAGAGAGTTCATTAGGAGAAACACTACCTCTGTGTTGTACTGATTGGTTTTGTCTGTCTGTCTCTGCATGTCTATCTGTCTGTCTCTGTCTGTCTCTGCATGTCTGCATGCCTGTCTCTTTGTCTGTCTGTCTCGCTGTCTCTGCATGTCTGTCTGTCTGTCTCTGTGTCTCTCTGTCTGTCTCTCTGTCTGTCTGTCTGGTTGGGTTGTGTAGGGTGGCCAGTGTGCAGAGTGAACCAGGCCAGCAGAACTTCTTGAACCAACCTCCGCTGGGACGCAATAGAGGACTGAGACAGGTGAGAGTAGTCTTAAAGGTGGAACTTAAGAGTTTTGAAATAAATTGCTCCTTTTAAGTTTATTGAGAAAATATTTGTTTTTTAAATGCATTGTTCTCAATTATTGAATTGGAATTTCAGTTTGCTACCTGAATTGACTGACTTCAATTAACCCTGGTTTATACTTTTTTTCTCCATTTGGTGTGTGCGGCAGGGTGTGGCGGGTGCGGCGGCTGCGGCAGGGTGTTGCGGGTGTATCGGGGTGTATCCGGGTGCGGCAGGGTGTTGCGGGGTGTATCCGGGTGTATCCGGGTGCGGCAGGGTGTTGCGGGGTGTATCGGGGTGTATCCGGGTGCGGCAGGGTGTTGCGGGTGTATCGGGGTGTATCCGGGTGCGGCAGGGTGTTGCGGGGTGTATCGGGGTGTATCCGGGTGCGGCAGGGTGTTGCGGGGTGTATCGGGGTGCGGCGGGTGTATCGGGGTGCGGCGGGTACGGCAGGGTGTTGCAGGGTGTATCGGGGTGTGGCGGGTGCGGCAGGGTGTTGTGGGGTGTATCGGGGTGCGGCGGGTGTTGCGGGGTGTATTGGTGTGTGGCGGGTGCGGCAGGGTGCGGCAGGGTGTTGCGGGGTGTATCGGGGTGCGGCGGGGTGTTGCGGGGTGTATCGGGGTGTGGCGGGTGCGGCAGGGTGTTGCAGGGTGTATCGGGGTGCGGCGGGTGTGGCGGGGTGTATTGGGGTGCGGCAGGGTGTTGCGGGGTGCGGCAGGGTGTGGCGGGGTGTATTGGGGTGCGGCAGGGTGTTGCTGGGTGTATCGGGGTGCGGCAGGGTGTTGCGGGGTGTATCGGGGTGTGGCAGGTGTGGCGGGGTGCGGCAGGGTGTATCGGGGTGTGGCGGGAAGTGGCAGGGTGTATCGGGGTGCGGCGGATGTGGCGGGGTGCGGCGGGTGTGGCGGGGTGTATTGGGGTGCGGCAGGGTGTTGCTGGGTGTATCGGGGTGCGACAGGGTGTTGCGGGGTGTGGCAGGTGTGGCGGGGTGCGGCGGGGTGTATCGGGGTGTGGCGGGAAGTGGCAGGGTGCGGCGGGTGTGGCGGGGTGCGGCGGGTGTGGCGGGGTGCGGCAGATGTGGCGGGGTGCGGCGGGGTGTATCGGGGTGCGGAGGGGTGTATCGGGGTGTGGCTGAAGCAATGAGTGACGTATTTAAAAGGCAGCAGTGCATTTTGAACACACAACCAAACCCCTCCCTGTTTCCCGGGTCGTTCAGTACAGCACCGTTTCCGTTTCATTGAATGTTCCATTAGATTTTTTGCGTACTGATCTCAGCCCTGGTTTTGTCACATGGTCAGGGAAAACGATGTCCCTAATTGTGGATAATGATGAAGAGGCTATCCCCATTGACATTCACAGTGGAAATGAAATTTGGATTGGGTTGATTGATATTTCAATGCAGTTGCGACGCCCCCTGCTGTCTCTTCCGAAGAGTGAGGCGCGAGGACCAGGTCGCTCTGGAGCTCGACTCTCCACCACCCGCAGGAGCATCCAGCCCAAGAACAAACCTCTGGGTAACTGTGTGTGTGTCTGTTGTGTGTGTCTGTTGTGTGAGAGAGATTGTGTAACTATAGCAAACTTGCCCTACACTTCAGATCAAGCACACTGCAGTTCACATTCAGACCTTGTGATATTAACTATACCAGACATGTACCGATCCTCCTCATTCACAACCGTTGTCTCTGTTCCAATGTGTCTTTATCCCGTCACCTCCGACCCCAATAACTGACTCTGTTCATTCTGTGTTCTGTTTATGCCTTTGTTTCGATTCGAAATAAAGAAACTTTATTGGACTGCGAAGGTGAGACACCTATTCTTCCCCCCTCTCCTCTTGCAACGTAACAACGCCCTCTCTCTGAAACCTCTCACCTGATACGTTGCTCTGCATGTCTGTCTTGCATCCCCCCTCGCTCCCGCCCCCTCCACTCCTCTCCCTCACCCCTGGTAGTGGTAATGTGTCAGCTGGTCCCCAAGGTGGCGCTGTGATGGACTGTGTATATGATGACTGTGATGTCTCCTCAGCAACCCACGGGTGGGACCAGAAAAGGGTGGTCACCTTCACGGAGGGCCAGCAGGCTCAGGCAAAGTCCCCCGACCCCGGTGGCGCCAATGCGCACCCAGAGGGCAGGAAGGCCAGCCCGGCCCCTGCCATCGCTCCCCCTGCTGCCCCTGGGGCCTCATCCTCAGCCACCATCAAAGCTGACCTCCACAGCCCTGCCAAGAAACAGGTACGACTGGGGGAGTAAGGATATTTTATGACGTTGTTGATTCTCACAGGCTTCTGTAGTTTGTATCATGTTTATTTGGTAAGAAGGTACGCAGAACGGCCATTTTGCATAGCTTGCATTTTGTACGTTCCTAGGGTGTAAATTATGTTTAAAGTGATAATCCACTCCAGACATGAAACTCATGAAACTCCTCTCAATGTGGTGCTCTATAAGTGGGTAAAATAACTATTTGATTATCTAACTTCTATGTGGTTTGTCTGGGAAATGTCATTTTATTTGAAATCAGGAAATCATATTGTAACGCGTCATCACGATAAGGTTCTCGTCACTGGAGATGAGGAATATCACATTTCATAAAGTTTTTAAAACAACTAGCTGCACTCCATATCGCCAAATCAGCCAATAGATGGTATGGGGATACTTGAAACTAAATAATGGAACAAACTATTCAACTCAGTTTCTTCTTCAGCTACCATCACGCAATGCCCATTTCTCCTCTCCCTGGCCTGTGTCTGTTTCTCCTCTCCCTGGCCTGTCTGTTTCTCCTCTCCCTCCTCTCCCTGGCCTGTGTCTGTTTCTCCTCTCCCTCCTCTCCCTGGCCTGTGTCTGTTTCTCCTCTCCCTCCTCTCCCTGGCCTGTGTCTGTTTCTCCTCTCCCTGGCCTGTGTCTGTTTCTCCTCTCCCTCCTCTCCCTGGCCTGTGTCTGTTTCTCCTCTCCCTGGCCTGTGTCTGTTTCTCCTCTCCCTCCTCTCCCTGGCCTGTGTCTGTTTCTCCTCTCCCTGCTTCCACTCCCTGGCCTGTGTCTGTTTCTCCTCTCCCTCCTCTCCCTGGCCTGTGTCTGTTTCTCCTCTCCCTCCCGGCCTGTGTCTGTTTCTCCTCTCCCTCCTCTCCCTGGCCTGTGTCTGTTTCTCCTCTCCCTGGCCTGTGTCTGTTTCTCCTCTCCCTCCTCTCCCTGGCCTGTGTCTGTTTCTCCTCTCCCTCCTCTCCCTGGCCTGTGTCTGTTTCTCCTCTCCCTCCTCCCTGGCCTGTGTCTGTTTCTCCTCTCCCTGGCCTGTGTCTGTTTCTCCTCTCCCTCCTCTCCCTGGCCTGTGTCTGTTTCTCCTCTCCCTCCTCTCCCTGGCCTGTGTCTGTTTCTCCTCTCCCTGGCCTGTGTCTGTTTCTCCTCTCCCTCCTCTCCCTGGCCTGTGTCTGTTTCTCCTCTCCCTCCTCTCCCTGGCCTGTGTCTGTTTCTCCTCTCCCTCCTCTCCCTGGCCTGTGTCTGTTTCTCCTCTCCCTCCTCTCCCTGGCCTGTGTCTGTTTCTCCTCTCTCTCCTCTCCCTGGCCTGTGTCTGTTTCTCCTCTCCCTCCTCTCCCTGGCCTGTGTCTGTTTCTCCTCTCCCTCCTCTCCCTGGCCTGTGTCTGTTTCTCCTCTCCCTCCTCTCCCTGGCCTGTGTCTGTTTCTCCTCTCCCTCCTCTCCCTGGCCTGTGTCTGTTTCTCCTCTCTCTCCTCTCCCTGGCCTGTGTCTGTTTCTCCTCTCTCTCCTCTCCCTGGCCTGTGTCTGTTTCTCCTCTCTCTCCTCTCCCTGGCCTGTGTCTGTTTCTCCTCTCCCTGGCCTGTGTCTGTTTCTCCTCTCCCTCCTCTCCCTGGCCTGTGTCTGTTTCTCCTCTCCCTCCTCTCCCTGGCCTGTGTCTGTTTCTCCTCTCCCTGGCCTGTGTCTGTTTCTCCTCTCCCTGGCCTGTGTATGTTTCTCCTCTCCCTCCTCTCCCTGGCCTGTGTCTGTTTCTCCTCTCCCTGGCCTGTCTGTTTCTCCTCTCCCTGGCCTGTCTGTTTCTCCTCTCCCTGGCCTGTGTCTGTTTCTCCTCTCCCTCCTCTCCCTGGCCTGTGTCTGTTTCTGTGGGAAATAATGAAGGGTATATGAAAAGACAACGCCATTGATCACGTCACACCATTCATTTCTATGTGAAGACTCAATAGCGTATTGAAGCCAAATGAAGTTGGTTAGAGGCCCAGTACAGTCAAAAATGTGTGTTATATCTATTTTCACACTGAGGTTGGAATAATACAGTGAAATTGTGAACATTTTGATAATGCCCTTTTACTATAAGAGCTGTTTGAAAAGACCACCTGAAATGTCTTCCTGTTTTGGTGGGATGGAGTTTTGGCCTGCCTGTTGACATCAATAAGACAGAGTTCCAAACCTCTCTGCCAATAATAGCTAGTTTTCAGTTTTCCTCTCCCCACTCAGACCGCTCCCAGGCAGTCCTAGCAAAATTCATGCTATAGAAATGTCTCTTTGCTAAGAAGCTATTTTTGTTACTTTTTGACCATTTTAATTGAAAGCATTCACAGCAAGGTTCTTAATTGTTACCCAGAAATGATTTGATATTGAGATCAAAATGGCTGCAATGGACCTCCTAAGATGGCTCCTCATGGAGACAACATGCTACTCCAGGAAGTGATGTTGCTAGTTAATCAATGACAGTGGGCAGCACTGAGTTAACTCCAGTAGAAGGCCGAACAGGGTACTGCATGCTGCCATTAGCAACTCAATTATCCTTAGAACTTCTTCTGTGTGCGATTTTGAAATAATCAGTTAAAGGACATCTGGTATATTAGAAGCAATTATTGGGACGATGATTGTCTTCTAAATTTTTTTCATTTACACGAAGATTGACCACGAAGATCGCAATTTTTCCATTCATTATAATGGGGGATCCTGTTTTCTGCTAACAGTGCCTGCAGTACTGCGGTCGGCCTTTAACTTCCGTGGCTTCAATGAGAGGGGGCATTTGTTCTGCCCTGGTGGGAAAGCATGGAAAGGGCCGTAGCCATAGCAATTTAAGACCCTCCACTCCTCAAGGTAGACAATCTGCAGGTGAAACCATATAAATATAATGAATGGGTTGGACATGGTGAGATTGTAGACTTTTTCAGCTAGCTAGCTACTTCACACGCTGACAATGACTTTAGTATTAGTGCGTGTAGCTACGTTTGCTAGCTAACTAGCTACCTAGCATAGACTGTAAAAAGCCCAGAGAGAGATCATTGCGTTATGGGTTTTGTAGTCAGCATGAGGTGCAAGATTTCCACAACAATTTTCACATGTTGCTACCAACCTTATTATAATGACAAAATGACACATTTCTTCACTCAAAATGTTTTGCTCCCATATTAGTGTTATTTAACCCTGTAAATCATATGAATTAGTAGTTTTGAGAGGATTATTCATTTAAGTCATCACTCATTACAGAAGAGACAGAGTGTGAGGGATGAGAGATTGGAATGAATGTGAGTTCTCTATATTTAACAGAGCATGGACTAAGTAAGTCTTTGAAATATCACTCTTCTCCCACTTGTTTCCTGGTTCTAGTTATCGATGGAGAGCAAGGAGAAACGAGAACAGTGGGGCCTCCGCAGCAGCCTCTCTCCTCGGCCCTCCATCTCCCGCGCCTCCACCCCCACCCCACCCTCCTCCTGCTCTCCTCTCCCTCCTCCACCTCTCCCCATCTCTCGCACCTGTTCTCCCCTCCCCCCTCTGCCGATCCTGGGGATCCAACCCCCCGCTGCCCCCACCCACCTCTTCCATCCTGGTCCGTCCTCCCATCAGACCCCCGAGAGCCCCGAGGACGAGGACACGACTGCTCTGCTGGGGAGGAACGCAGACACCCTTCTCCACATTTCAGAGGACAATGGGGGCACAGAGAACCCCCTGCTCGCCCCCCTGCTCTCCCCCCGCCGCTCCCCCGCCCTGCCCCCCCACCACTCCCCCGCCCTACCCCCCGCCGCTCCCCCGCCCTGCCCCCCCGCCGCTCCCCCCTCCCCATCTCCCCAGTCGACCTGGACCTGGATGAGTCCCACGTCTGAGAAGCGTCCCTGTAACGTTTCAGTAACGTTTTGTTAACATTTCAGTAACAAAACTCGTAACGTAACGTTATAACTAGGGCCAGGAGTTTTTTCCTTGACTGACCTTGTCGTGACCGCACTAGGAAAAAGTCCTGGCCCTAGTTACAAGGCTCTAAACTACAGACGTAGGCTATAACTAGGGCCCGGAGTTTTGACCCTTTAGGTTAGATCACACGGTCCGGCTGGGGAAACTCCTGGCCCTAGTTATGACCCTGGCAGGGTAGCTTCTCTGTGTCGGTCCCCTTCTATATCTTTGGAGTCTGTTTAGACATTGAGCTGCCTGATAACTCTGTATCCTTCTAGCTAACGGAGGTCAGAGGGCGTTTGAAAGATGAGGAACCTGTTGGAATACTCTAAAAATAAAAATGCATCCTCCCTTCCTTGATCTGATCTGACATAAAATGACTGGTGAAATCAGTGCAGTAGAATCCTTGCTCTCACCTATCCAATCACGTTAGATTAGTGATTACCTCAAGAAAAGAAGGGAGGAAGATGCATCTTTAGAGTATTAGAACAGGGCCGAGGACCAATACCTGTTAGTTTTCTCCTCTTTCCCACTCCCCTGCCCCTCTCTCCCCTTCTCTCTCTGCTCTCTTCTGTCCTGTTAGAGCACCAAGATGAAATCCATACTTCACTACATCTACAGTACCAGTGCCAGTACATCCTCACCTCTGACATTTTAACCCATCTCATACCAAAGTATTCATATCAAATGCAGAATCAACATTCGTTCTTCACACGTCAGGGTGGATTAATCCATGGTGTCCAACAGGTGATCAAGTGGGACTGTTACTGTTGCTAGGTAGATCACATTCTATTTGTTGTGGTCTATTGACAAGAGAAGGGAGATGTTTCCAGCCAGTGGCTGCTACAAACAGACATCCGTTTACCTATAGGTTTACCTTGTCACCTCCCAAGAACTGTTTACAGTGAAGCTGCTGAAGGGTAAACTGTTGACTAGAGAAATGAAATGTATATTAGCTATGATATTATATAATATTATGAAATGTATTATATTTAACCCTGAAGACTATTTTAAAGAAAGATTTAATATATATAATTGTAAAAGTATTGCAGAGAGGCATAGTATGTTTGTCATTAGGATAATATATTAGTGGCCTCCCAGGTGGCACTGCGGTCTAGGGCACTGCATTGCAGTGCTTGAGGCGTCACTACAGACCCGGGTTCGATCCCAGGCTCTGTCACAACCGGCCGTGACCGGGAGTCCCATAGGGCGGCGCACAATTGGCCCAGCGTGGTCTGGGTTAGGGGAGGGTTTGGCCAGGGGGGCTTTACTTGGCTCATTGCGCTCTAGTGACTCCTTGTGGTGGGCCTGGCACCTGCAGGCTGACAACAGATGTCAGTTGTCCGGTGTTTCCTCTGACACATTGGTGCATCTGGCTTCCGGGTTAAGTGGGTGGGTGTTAAGGAGTGCGGTTTGGCTGCTAATGTTTCAGAGGATGCATGACTCGACCTTTGCCTTTTTTTGGCAAGAAAAAGGGGGGTAAACCGGAATGTTTATTTATTAACAGATTATTTATATTTAATATTTATAAAATATTTATCCTCTTGGGGTTTCTAGGTTTGATTTATTGACAATTGACACACTGAGTGGTTGTTATTTTCCTGTGAGAAGAGGTTCTTTATGGAGGTTGAGTCTGTAGATGAGAAGAGGCTCTTTATGGAGGTTGAGTCTGTTAGATGAGAAGAGGCTCTTTATGGAGGTTGAGTCTGTAGATGAGAAGAGGTTCTTTATGGAGGTTGAGTCTGTAGATGAGAAGAGGTTCTTTATGGAGGTTGAGTCTGTAGATGAGAAGAGGTTCATTATGGAGGTTGAGTCTTTAGATGAGAAGAGGTTCTTTATGGAGGTTGAGTCTGTAGATGAGAAGAGGTTCTTTATGGAGGTTGAGTCTGTTAGATGAGAAGAGGTTCTTTATGGAGGTTGAGTCTGTTAGATGAGAAGAGGCTCTTTATGGAGGTTGAGTCTGTAGATGAGAAGAGGTTCTTTATGGAGGTTGAGTCTGTAGATGAGAAGAGGTTCTTTATGGAGGTTGAGTCTGTTAGATGAGAAGAGGTTCTTTATGGAGGTTGAGTCTGTTAGATGAGAAGAGGTTCTTTATGGAGGTTGAGTCTGTTAGATGAGAAGAGGTTCTTTATGGAGGTTGAGTCTGTTAGATGAGAAGAGGCTCTTTATGGAGGTTGAGTCTGTAGATGAGAAGAGGCTCTTTATGGAGGTTGAGTCTGTTAGATGAGAAGAGTCCAAAGCGCTATAAGTGGGGCAGGTCATACTTGGAAGCCAATCCTAACATCAACTGAAGTAAAATTAGGGTCTCCGTATAGCTGAGGTTCAGCATTGTAGCACGCTTGAAATGTGAAGGTAGTTTCAGATTGAGCCGACATAAGCAGCGTTTGCTGTGAATGCAGTCTCCGCTAACGTGGGAACGTTGCCTTTAAATGTCAAACAGGCTACAACACAGAACTTCTGCGATACGGATCGAGTCCAGCCCTTAGTCGTGCATTGATGCCAATGGGAAACTATGTGGACACTTTGTAAAGTTAGGTTTCGCCCCTTCGAGGGTAATGGTCTTGTTCTAGTATGATGAATGTAAAACTATCATACCACAACTAACTGCTCACTGGGCACAGACGTCACTTCAACGGTTAAAAGTAGGGTAAAAATATGTTGATTCAATGTCATCACATTGATTATTTTGGTTGAAATGACGTGGAAACAATGTTGATACAACCAGTTTTGACCCAGTGAATGGATGTTGTTTTATGTGTAACCAAATCCATGTTTCGTTTTGAATAGCCTCCAAAGTAATACTGACCTTCTGTTGTACTGAAAGCATCATGCATAAAGAATAGGTAACTGGTTATGGGCACTGAAGTATTATTAGTATGTCCCAGTAATGTCATAGAGTTTATAATGCTGCTTTTTATTGTTGTGTTTTCAATGTCTTGAAGAAAGGTTTCTAGTACTCAACATTATGGCAACAAGATCCCTGATTCTGAGTTGTAGCAGTTAGGATACCTCCTTGTTCAACTTATGCCTTAAACTAGAGAACTGGGAGGACCCCTCCAGCTCCTTGATAATGGTCTGTTCCCTGACTGAGGTCCCCTTATGTGCCATGGGGCTTGGTAGAGTCCAAACCTGAGATGGGTGTGCTGCAGTCTACTATCTTCTGGTTAATGGTTTTTTTGCACCAGATCAGTGGAAAGAGGATGTAGTTATGAACTATACTGTATAAAAACATTAGGAACAACTTCCTAATATTGAGTTTCACCCCCCTTTTCCCTCAAAACAGCTTCAATTCGTCGAGGCATGGACTCTGAAAGTTCACGAAAGCGTTCCACAGGGATGCTGGCCCCTGTTGACTCCAATGCTTCCCACAGTTGTATCAAGTTGCCTGGATGTCCTTTGGGTGGTGGACCATTCTTGATACACATAGGAAACTGTTGGGCGTGAAAACCCCAGAAACGTTGCAGTTCTTGACACAAACCGGTACGCCTGGCACCTACTACCATATCCCCTTGAAAGGCACTTAAATCATTAGTCTTGCCCATTTACCCTCTGAATGGCACACATACACAATCCATGTCTCAATTGTCTCAAGGCTTAAAAATCATTCTTTAACCTGTCTCCTCCCCTTCATCCACACTGACTGAAGTGGATTTATGAGGGATCATAGCTTTCACCTGGATTCACCTGGTCAGTCTATGTCATGGAAAGAGCAGGTGTTCCTAATGGTTTGTACACTCAGTTATATGTGAAAGGAAGAACTGGGCTTGTCCTGAATATCTTCTACCATTTCCTCCTGTTTGACGGCATCAGTGCAGAAGCGTTAGTAGTGATATGAATAGGTGCCATAATGCACATATGACCATTGCACTGTGAGTCGGTCTCATAGCTGTGTCTGCTTCTGTGTGTGATCTAAATGTACTGCTGTGTAGCTCCCACAGAGGAGGCTGGTTATCAGGTCTATAGTGCCCATATCGTTAGAGGGGTTATCAGATCTATAGTGCCCATATCGTTAGAGGGGTTATCAGATCTATAGTGCCCATATCGTTAGAGGGGTTATCAGGTCTATAGTGCCCATATCATTAGAGGGGTTATCAGATCTATAGTGCCCATATCGTTAGAGGGGTTATCAGATCTATAGTACCCATATCGTTAGAGGGGTTATCAGATCTATAGTGCCCATATCGTTAGAGGGGTTATCAGGTCTATAGTGCCCATATCGTTAGAGGGGTTATCAGGTCTATAGTGCCCATATCGTTAGAGGGGTTATCAGGTCTATAGTGCCCATATCGTTAGAGGGGTTATCAGATCTATAGTGCCCATATCGTTAGAGGGGTTATCAGGTCTATAGTGCCCATATCGTTAGAGGGGTTATCAGGTCTATAGTGCCCATATCGTTACAGGGGTTATCAGGTCTATAGTACCCATATCGTTAGAGGGGTTATCAGGTCTATAGTACCCATATCGTTAGAGGGGTTATCAGGTCTATAGTGCCCATATCGTTAGAGGGGTTATCAGGTCTATAGTACCCATATCGCTAGAGGGGTTATCAGGTCTATAGTACCCATATCGTTAGAGGGGTTATCAGATCTATAGTGCCCATATCGTTAGAGGGGTTATCAGGTCTATAGTGCCCATATCGTTAGAGGGGTTATCAGATCTATAGTGCCCATATCGTTAGAGGGGTTATCAGATCTATAGTACCCATATCGTTAGAGGGGTTATCAGGTCTATAGTGCCCATATCGTTAGAGGGGTTATCAGATCTATAGTGCCCATATCGCTAGAGGGGTTATCAGATCTATAGTGCCCATATCGTTAGAGGGGTTATCAGATCTATAGTGCCCATATCGTTAGAGGGGTTATCAGGTCTATAGTGCCCATATCGTTAGAGGGGTTATCAGATCTATAGTGCCCATATCGTTAGAGGGGTTATCAGATCTATAGTGCCCATATCGTTAGAGGGGTTATCAGATCTATAGTGCCCATATCGTTAGAGGGGTTATCAGATCTATAGTGCCCATATCGTTAGAGGGGTTATCAGGTCTATAGTGCCCATATCGTTAGAGGGGTTATCAGATCTATAGTGCCCATATCGTTAGAGGGGTTATCAGATCTATAGTGCCCATATCGTTAGAGGGGTTATCGGATCTATAGTGCCCATATCGTTAGAGGGGATTCTATTTCTATGATAGTATCACTATAGTTCATTTTAGAACCCACGGGGGATAGTACGAAAGTATATTATAAAGTATAAGCCAATTATACTGTAGGCGACATATTCGGGTGTCCCTGTGGATGTGTGTTGTCTTGTCAGTGCTAACGGTCAGTGTCTGTCCGTGTGTGTAGTGCCAATGTTCTCTGCTGCTGAGCTGTCCTTGTGCAGATGCTTTCTGGGAGGTTGGCATGGAGACTTATTCATCAAACTTGCCATACATTCCAAAGTCATCTGCATTCTGCAGTTTGTCCCATGTAATGCACTGTTGAAGTGCCCTAATTCAAACTGGAACTGTTTTGGATGAGAGATCTATTTAGGATTGCAAAATGTCTAACTTTTCCAAAATAACCAGGTTTTCCAGAAATCTTGTTTGGAGGATTCCGGATTTCTTGTTTATTACTTTCTGATCCCTTGACTCTTCCAACTAGTATATGAGGAGTTTGAGGAAAGTGACCAGAATATGGAGACCCTAGTTGTATTGCATTGTCAGTTGCAATTTGTAGTACCGGTAGCACACTGTATTGCTTTAAACATAATCAGAAAATGATCACCAACTCATAGCTAACTCGTGCCTAACATTCTGTGGCTAATTTGTTCATTGATGATGTTCGTCGCAATGAAATATGTTTGTAGTTTGTTTAGTTTAGTTCTATTTCTTACATGTTATGGAGGATAGCTGGATCTGTGTTGTTCTGGCTCTGGGAATAACCTTTCTGTAAACTAGGAAGTTTACCTCAAAGTCCTATCCACATGCTAGGGGCGGCAGCTAGCCTAGTGGTTAGAGTGTTGGACTAGTAACTGAAAGGTTGCAAGATCGAATCCCCGAGCTGACAAGGTAAAAGAAAAAGCTGTCGTTCTGCCCCTGAACAAGGCAGTTAACCCAATGTTCCTGTGCCGTCATTGAAAATAAGAATTTGTTCTTAACTGACTTGCCTCGTTAAATAAAGATAAAATGCTGTTTGGTGGAGCTGTGAGATATTCAGAAGTGTGTGTCAAATGCAGGGGCCCCCAGGGGTGGAAAGCAGTGGAGGCTGGTGGCTGGAGCTATAGGAAGTCAGGCTCATTGTAATGGCTGGAATGGAACAATGTTTGACTCTGTTCCATTCCAGCTATTGTCCTCCTATAGCTCCTCCCACCAGACTCCTCAGATACATATATTATATTTTATTTCTCCAAATATATATTAACATCAGCATTTGTTCACGTGAAGATTAGCCTCATATTCAATCATTGTTCCATCGACATATATTTTTTTCTTCTGTGTGACTCTGAAATATATCGTATTATATACACTTAAGATATTTATTTCAAATGATTGTCTTGTCCTGTGTTCTCAATCTATTCTAAAATATAGCTATATCAAAGTATTTATGAAATATTTAAAGAATAAATTGATATTATTGTATACAATGTTATTTATTTTCCGTCCTTAATTTTTTCCTTCTCTTGTAATATCTTGAACTAACTGTCACTAACTGCCAACTAAATGTCAGTTTAGAGGGCATTTACTGTAGTTCAGATGAAACTACCACACAATCACCCACAGATGGCAGTAGAAAGGATACTCTGAGACAATTTCCTGTTTGGAGTTGATTAAAGGAAGGGCCTGGCTCTCTTTGGTTAAAGACTTCAACAGTGCCGGTCAGAAGCTGGAGAAGGTAAGCCCATATACAGTCAGTGAACTAAGCAGACCAGACCCAGCTGCTAATGTACTGGTGCCTACGGGAGAGCCACCCCTTAAGCAGACTGGAACTGTGACAATTTTTTTCCCACCATATTTGATAAGCTTCCTGCATTGAGGTACACAGACCATACCGGTCCACTAACTCTCAACTCTTACTCACGTCTTCTTCAAACACTATCAGGTTATACTGTATATACTGTAGACCCTAGAGGGCTCTTCAACTCTGGTCCTGGAGGGCCCAAACACTTGTTTTTGTTTCTACCTGGTAATGAATTACACTCACCTGTTTAGGGGGGGGGGGGGGTTAGACAGGCCCACTGGGCTAAAAATGGACCAACCCATATGGCATTTGTCTGAAATGCCAGATGGCCAGTCCGCTCCTGCAATTGATGTCCCAGGTCTGAAACAGTCCCTGATTAGAAGGAAAGGATGAAAACCAGCAGTGTTTCGGCCCTCCAAGACCAGAGTTGAACAGCCCAGGGCCCTAACAAAGAGTTGAACAGCCCAGGGCCCTAAACAAAGAGTTGAACAGCCCAGGCCCCTAAACAAAGGGTTGAATAGCCCAGGGCCCTAATAAAGAGTTGAACAGCCCAGGGCCCTAAACAAAGGGTTGAACAGCCCAGGACCCTAAACAAAGAGTTGAACAGCCCAGGGCCCTAAACAAAGAGTTGAACAGCCCAGGCCCCTAAACAAAGAGTTGAACAGCCCAGGGCCCTAAACAAAGGGTTGAACAGCCCAGGGCCCTAAACAAAGGGTTGAACAGCCCAGGACCCTAAACAAAGAGTTGAACAGCCCAGGCCCCTAAACAAAGAGTTGAACAGCCCAGGACCCTAAACAAAGAGTTGAACAGCCCAGGGCCCTAACAAAGAGTTGAACAGCCCAGGGCCCTAACAAAGAGTTGAACAGCCCAGGGCCCTAAACAAAGAGTTGAACAGCCCAGGCCCCTAAACAAAGGGTTGAACAGCCCAGGACCCTAAACAAAGGGTTGAACAGCCCAGGCCCCTAAACAAAGGGTTGAACAGCCCAGGGCCCTAAACAAAGGGTTGAACAGCCCAGGGCCCTAACAAAGAGTTGAACAGCCCAGGGCCCTAAACAAAGGGTTGAACAGCCCAGGGCCCTAACAAATCGAGTGTGGGCTTTTCAGTAGTCTGGCTAACTGGTTTTATAACATAGCCCTCAACCTGCTGTCTACATATACCCTCATAGTGAGTTTACCTCAACCTGCTGTCTCCATATACCATCACAGTGGGTCAACCTCAACCTGCTGTCTCCATATACCATTATAGTGGGTTTACCTCAACCTGCTGTCTCCATATACCATCATAGTGGGTCAACCTCAACCTGCTGTCTACATATACCATCATAGTGGGTTTACCTCAACCTGCTGTCTCCTTATACCATCAGTGGGTCAACCTCAACCTGCTGTCTACATATACCATCATAGTGGGTTTACTTCAACCTGCTGCCTTCATATACCATCATAGTGGGTTTACCTCAACCTGCTGTCTCCATATACCATTATAGTGGGTTTACCTCAACCTGCTGTCTCCATATACTATCATAGTGGGTCAACCTCAACCTGCTGTCTACATATACCATCATAGTGGGTTTACCTCAACCTGCTGTCCCCATATACCATCATAGTGGGTCAACCTCAACCTGCTGTCTCCATATACCATCATAGTGGGTCAACCTCAACCTGCTGTCTACATATACCATCATAGTGGGTTTACCTCAACCTGCTGTCTCCATATACCATCATAGTGGGTTTACCTCAACCTGCTGTCTCCATATACCATCATAGTGGGTTTACCTCAACCTGCTGTCTCCATATACCATCATTGTGGGTCAACCTTCAACCTGCTGTCTACATATACCATCATAGTGGGTTTACCTCAACCTGCTGTCTCCATATACCCTCACAACATCATACTGGGCCAACATAAAATGTGTGGTAGCCTGAGGAACCGTAGCTGTAGGAATATGGTAGAAGACAATATTTTTATTAAAACCATAAAGCTGAATATACAATGCAGTATAACTGTTATCTCAGTTCAACTTGGATAAGAATGTACATGAATGATGATCAAATCTGACCTTAAATCACATTATTACTGCGCGTCACAATGTACAAATAGGAGGTTTTCTTTGAGAAACCATGATTAAATTAGTGAGTTAATATTTTGGCTTCAACCAACAAACACCAGGTTCACTGTTGTTAATATATTTACATAGATGGACACGTCAAAGTATATAATATTCTTACATGTACCTTGACATTTTCTGAAATAATATCTTCTTCAATATTCACATACCAGACATTATGATATCATGTGCTTTAAGCAGAGAAAAGGCAAGAAGTCCTTTGACAGTTGATTCAGTTTCTTTTCCAGTTCAGTTCATAGAGGTAAACCAAGGTAACAGCAGCATACTGATAAGTGACGTCACGCTGCTTGCTTAGCGAGTACCGCTTCCTCCTGATTGGGCTCACACCGATGCGCAAACCCAGGACATCTGCTTCGCTAGCACACGTGACCGCCCTCCCTAAGCGTCTTACCAGTCAGCACCATTGAAGCATTAACAATTCAGCTACGCAAGCTGTGACACTTCAGGCTAAGGAGTAAGTTTCCCACATCCCCCATGTGCTACACTCTCACCATACGACCTTTATCACGCTGATACTACACACATGTTCTCTTAATAAACCAACCTTTATCCCACTGATACTACACACATGTTCTCTTAATAAACAAACCTTTATCCCGCTGATACTACACATGTTCTCTTAATAAACACATCTTTATCCTGCTGATACTACACACATGTTCTCTTAATAAACACATCTTTATCCTGCTGGTACTACACACATGTTCTCTTAATAAACAAACCTTTATCCCGCTGATACTACACACATGTTCTCTTAATAAACAAACCTTTAACCCGCTGATACTACACACATGTTGTCTTAATAAACCAACACAAGGAGATGTTTGTGCCTTATATCTCATTATAAAATATAGTCCCGGACTGCATCTCATGTCTTGAAAGGCTTCCTTACCTCCCCACTTTATCTGGAGCGCAGCCAGTATTGGACTGAGTATTGAGACGCAGTCCTGTAACTTTATGCCAGCTGGGGCGGGTTGCCGTGACAACAGTGGTTCTGTTTCCATCTGAAGGTCAAAAGGTGAAGTTGTTGTGCACTCGTATCATAGACGTTGTCGCTGACCCACGGCCCGACCCCCTTACATCTTGTGGAAACATTCCTTAGCATTGGTCCACACTTGAATGCCCTATACAGACAGAGGAGAACATAAAACACAGAAATTGAACTAGGTCCTAACAACATTGGCCTTTGACTTTAACAAGCGGGTTGTGTTCAGTAGGGCACACCGTTGCAACGCGTTTTGAAACAAAAGTCTCTCATTGGACAAGTCCAGGTAGTCCCTCTCTCTTTCAGTCAGTGTTCTTCAGTTTGGTGCCTAATGAACACAACTCTGAGAGTGGTATTTAAAGCAACACGAAAAATACAGTTTCTTATTGGACAACTCCATGTAGTCCATTTGTCCAATTGGTGCTTAATGAAAATAACCCTCATAGATACTAGGAGCATTTCCAGATTTCCACCCGAGTGTGACACACCTTCTTACACATGCTGATCTGCATGATGGCGTAGCCAATCAGAGCCTCCCTCAGATCCCTGTCCTTCTGCTCCTTGAAGCGCTGCATGTCCACCCACGCACCCTTCACGTACTCCCTGCACACACACACACACACACAGATTATATTACATACTTTATCAATGAGTTATTTTCAGCATGTGGTCTATCTATCTATCTATCTAGGTATTACTGCATGGTTTAACATGAGGGACTCACTCGCACTCCACTGTTTTCTCTGTGACCGTCTCCTCTCCCTGGACGATCTGCTCCTCCAGTAGGCTGAGTTTAGCCTCCCTCTGCTCTGGTGTCTCCTGACCAAACAGCTTGTTGGTCATTCCTTTGAAGGAGAACGTCCGTACCATCTGAGGATGGACAGACAGACAGACAGACAGAGAATGGAGGAGCATTACTAGCCTGGTGGTCCAGTCAATTCAAGAAGTACACTGAAATTCCAGATTCTCTCCTATGCTTTTCAATTAGGAAAATGTGGAATTGGAATTTGATTTACTTTCTGAATTGAAATGGAATTGACCCCAGGCCTGCTGGTGGTCCAGTCTGTTGATGCTTCGGCCTCTCTGTGTTTGTTGTCATGACAAACATGCATGGCATGCAATAGAAGAGTTGGCTACAATAGAGTCTGGGACTACAGTAGAGTCTGGGACTAGAGTAGAGTCTGGGACTAGAGTACAGTCTGGGACTAGAGTACAGTCTGGGACTAGAGTACAGTCTGGGACTAGAGTACAGTCTGGGACTACAGTAGAGTCTGGGACTACAGTACAGTCTGGGACTAGAGTACAGTCTGGGACTAGAGTACAGTCTGGGACTAGAGTACAGTCTGGGACTACAGTAGAGTCTGGGACTACAGTAGAGTCTGGGACTAGAGTACCCAAACTTCACTAGGAAAGCCACTTCCGGTCACAACTTGCAGACTTGTTTACGCTGCTGTGCGTTTTGTTGCCGATCTTACTTTGCTACCTGACGTTTTTTTACTTTTTCATTACCGTATATTTTTACTTTTTCCCTCACTCAACTTTTTCACCCCGGAGGTTTTATCTGGACATGGTTCGTCAGGACTTCAAACAGCCGAAGCTAAGTAACATTAACATGATGCGTTCTAATTGCAGTCGTTGTACTTATAATATACAGGAGAACGATCGCCTTACGGCAAGGATAGCTGTGCTGCAAGCCCAGCTTCAGACGCAATCGTTAGGCAAGGGCAATTTCAGTGTAGGAAAGGATGAAACAGCGTCTGTGCCACCAGTAAGTACAGATAGTAACGTTAGTATAAATCCCCTCGCACGGTCCCCGCAGCCGGACAACTTTCTCATGGCTTCTGGAGGGAAATGCTGTAGGAATGCTCAACCGGTGTCGCTTATTCAGCCGACAGAAACTTTCAACCGGTTCTCCCCATTAAGCGAGTCGGAGTCGGAGGCCGAGACTTCTCTGGTCTCTACTCCTCCCGTTGTGGGGTCTGAGACGCCGAAGGCTCCCACCATTAGCTCTGACAAATTGAAAACCCTAGTCATTGGCGACTCCATTACCCACAGTATTAGACTTAAAACTAATCATCCAGCGATCATACACTGTTAACCAGGGGGCAGGGCTACCGACGTTAAGGCTAATCTAAAGACGGTGCTGGCTAAAGCTAAAACTGGCGAGTGTAGAGAGTATAGAGATATTGTTATCCACGTCGGCACCAACGATGTTAGGATGAAACAGTCAGAGGTCACCAAGCGCAACATAGCTTCAGCGTGTAAATCAGCTAGAAAGATGTGTCGGCATCGAGTAATTGTCTCTGGCCCCCTCCCAGTTAGGGGGAGTGATGAGCTCTACAGCAGAGTCTCACAACTCAATCGCTGGTTGAAAACTGTTTTCTGCCCCTCCCAAAAGATAGAATTTGTAGATAATTGGCCCTCTTTCTGGGACTCACCCACAAACAGGACCAAGCCTGGCCTGCTGAGGAGTGATGGACTCCATCCTAGCTGGAGGGGTGCTCTCATCTTATCTACGAACATAGACAGGGCTCTAACTCCCCTAGCTCCACAATGAAATAGGGTGCAGGCCAGGCAGCAGGCTAATAGCCAGCCTGCCAGCTTAGTGGAGTCTGCCACTAGCACAGTCAGTGTAGTCAGCTCAGCTTTCCCCATTGAGACCGTGTCTGTGCCTCGATCTAGGTTGGGCAAAATTAAAAATGGCGGTGTTCGCTTTAGCAATCTCACTAGTATAAAGACCTCCTCCATTCCTGCCATTATTGAAAGAGATTGTGATACCTCACATCTCAAAATTGGGTTACTTAATGTTAGATCCCTCACTTCCAAGGCAGTTATAGTCAATGAACTAATCACTGATCATAATCTTGATGTGATTGGCCTGACTGAAACATGGCTTAAGCCTGATGAATTTACTGTGTTAAATGAGGCCTCACCCCCTGGTTACACTAGTGACCATATCCCCCGCGCATCCCGCAAAGGCGGAGGTGTTGCTAACATTTACGATAGCAAATTTCAATTTACAAAAAAAAAATATGACGTTTTCGTCTTTTGAGCTTCTAGTCATGAAATCTATGCAGCCTACTCACTCACTTTTTATAGCTTCTGTTTACAGGCCTCCTGGGCCATATGCAGTGTTCCTCACTGAGTTCCCTGAATTCCTATCGGATCTTGTAGTCATAGCCGATAATATTCAAATTTTTGGTGACTTTAACATTCACATGGAAAAGTCCACAGACCCACTCCAAAAGGCTTTCGGAGCCATCATCGACTCAGTGGGTTTTGTCCAACATGTCTCTGGACCTACTCACTGCCACAGTCATACTCTGGACCTAGTTTTGTCCCATGGAATAAATGTTGTGGATCTTAATGTTTTTCCTCATAATCCTGGACTATCGGACCACCATTTTATTACGTTTGCAATCGCAACAAATAATCTGCTCAGACCCCAACCAAGGAGCATTAAAAGTCGTGCTATAAATTCTCAGACAACCCAAAGATTCCTTGATGCCCTTCCAGACTCCCTCTGCCTACCCAAGGACGTCAGAGGACAAAAATCAGTTAACCACCTAACCGAGGAACTCAATTTAACCTTGCGCAATACCCTAGATGCAGTTGCACCCCTAAAAACTAAAAACATCTGTCATAAGAAACTAGCTCCCTGGTATACAGAAAATACACGAGCTCTGAAGCAAGCTTCCAGAAAATTGGAACGGAAATGGCGCCACACCAAACTGGAAGTCTTCCGACTAGCTTGGAAA